>NC_069506.1:162569694-162867194 GCF_027579735.1 Bombina bombina | reverse complement strand
TATATATATATATATATATATATATATATATATATATATATATATATATATATATATATATATATATATATATTTATGTTGTGTTTAGTTCAACTTTTCTTTAATGCACTACCCTTTGGACAATGGTTTCAGTCGCTTTAACCCGAAGAGCGTAAAATGTGATTGGTAGATAGAAAACTGTTTGCAAATTTCTTTGAAAAGAATAAAATATGTAAAATTATTGTTTTGAATCAGGATTTCTGCCATTGACACTTAATATCACATCATTACACCCAAACAGATATTTCCTTCCACTTTAATTATAAATGTGTGTGTGAATAAATCACTTTAAAAAATATTTTGTTTTGCCTTTTAATGCAAATCAACTTGAAAAATAACTATTCTTTAAGATGGCATATGTACAGTATATACTGAAACAGAAGCAAAGTTAAAATAAAATAGATATTTATTATTAGATATACATAATCAAATAGTCATTTATGCTGATAAGCACAAACACCTTACAAGCCAAAACAGTACAAATGTTTGGGTGGAAACATTTTCAGCTTAATAATTGTAGGTCTACATACATGATTATCTAACTTTTCATACATTTTCTTATTTATAAGAGGGATAAATGTAAACAGAAACACTAACTGTTATGTACTATGAAAGACAAACATGCATAGACATTAACACATTGCACACACCAGACAGCATTGCACAAATCATAGTTACCCTCAGCATGCACTGTCGGGTGCCATTGAGGCAGAAGCCATCTAAAACCATCCAACCAGGAAAATAACCCACTGTGTAGATAATAAATACAGACATAATCGTTGTGGCCTGCGGTCAATATGAGCACTGCAGGATCGGAGCCGGCTGCTGCATAGCCAACCTGTCTTTGTACAGAGCAAGATGTATTCTTCCTTCTGTTGCAAACTAGCTATTAGAAAATCATTTCTTCCTAGTCCATGTTTGAAAGACTCCTCACATTTTCATTTTATTTCCTTGAAAAGATTGGTTCCTTTTATAATATACTATACTATAAAATGGGTTATTTTAAATTGTGTGCATCAAAGGTATAAAATAGACAATTTTAAAATAAATAAATAAAATGGAGACAAATTTTCTAAATCAAAGATTCAGTTTAAAAAACAAAGCTTTTTAAATGGATTTATTAATAGTGATGTCGCAAATTGTTCACCGGCGAATAGTTCCCGGCGAACATAGATTGTTCGTGTTCGCTGCGGCGGGGGCGAACATATTCGATGTTTGATCCGCCCCCTATTCGTCATCATTGAGTACATTTTGACCCTGTATCTCACAGTCTGCAGACACATTCCAGCCAATCAGCAGCAGACACTCCCTCCAAGACCCTCCCAGCTCCTGGACAGCAGCCATTTTAGATTCATTCGGAAGCTGCTTTCTTAGTGAGAAGAGGGACAGTGTAGCTGCTGCTGATTTAATAGGGAAATTGATAGCTAGACTAGTGTATTCAGTGTCCACTACAGTCCTGAAGGACTCATCTGATCTCTGCTGTAAGGACAGCACCCCAAAAAGCCCTTTTTAGGGCTGCTTTTTTTTCCTGTGTAATCTAATTGCAGTTGCCTGCCTGCCAGCGTGTGTGTCAGGCTCACAGCGTATACTGTGCCCACTTGCCCAGTGCCACCACTCATATCTGGTGTAACAGTAGTGTAAATAATTTAAAAAAAAATCTTTTTTGACTGTGAAAAATCAGTCTGCTAGTGTAATCTAATTGCAGTTGCCTGCCTGCAAGCGTGTGTTCCAGGCCCACTTGCCCAGTGCCACCACTCATATCTGGTGTAACAGTAGTGTAAATAATTAAAAAAAAAAACTTTTTTGACTGTGAAACATCAGTCTGCTAGTGTAATCTAATTGCAGTTGCCTGCCTGCTAGCGTGTGTGCCAGCCAGGCCCACTTGCCCAGTGCCACCACTCATATCTGGTGTAACAGTAGTGTAAATAATTTTTTTTTAAAAACTTTTTTGACTGTGAAACATCAGTCTGCTAGTGTAATTCTAATTGCAGTTGCCTGCCTGCCAACGTGTGTGCCCGGCCCACTTGCCCAGTTTCACCACTCATATCTGGTGTAACAGTAGTGTAAATAATAAAAAAAAAAACTTTTTTGACTGTGAAATATCAGTCTGCTAGTGTACTCTAATTGCAGTTGCCTGCCTGCTAGCGTATGTGCCAGGCCCACTTGCCCAGTGCCACCACTCATATCTGGTGTAACAGTAGTGTAAATAATTTAAAAAAAAAAACAGTTTTGACTGTGAAACATCAGTCTGCTAGTGTAATTCTAATGGCAGTTGCCTGTCTGCCAACGTGTGTGCCCGGCCCACTTGCCCAGTGCCACCACTCATATCTGGTGTAACAGTAGTGTAAATAATTTTAAAAAAAACTTTTTGACTGGGAAACATCAGTCTGCTAGTGTAATCTAATTGCAGTTGCCTGCCTGCTAGCGTGTGTGCCAGGCCCACTTGCCCGGTGCCACCACTCATATCTGGTGTAACAGTAGTGTAAATAATTAAAAAAAAAAACCCTTTTTGACTGTGAAACATCAGTCTGCTAGTGTAATCTAATTGCAGTTGCCTGCCTGCCTGCCAGCGTGTGTGCCAGGCCCACTTGCCCAGTGCCACCACTCATATCTGGTGTAACAGTAGTGTAAACAATTAAAAAAAAAAAATTTTGACTGTGAAACGTCAGTCTGCTAGTGTAATCTAATTGCAGTTGCCTGCCTGCAAGCGTGTGTGCCAGCCAGGCCCACTTGCCCAGTGCCACCACTCATATCTGGTGTAACAGTAGTGTAAATAATTTAAAAAAAAAACACTTTTTTGACTGTGAAACATCAGTCTGCTAGTGTAATCTAATTGCAGTTGCCTGCCTGCTAGCGTGTGTGCCAGCCAGGCCCACTTGCCCAGTGCCACCACTCATATCTGGTGTAACAGTAGTGTAAATAATTTTTTAAAAAACCACTTTTTTGACTGTGAAACATCAGTCTGCTAGTGTAATCTGATTTCAGTTGCCTGCCTGCCAGCGTGTGTGCCAGGCCCACTTGCCCAGTGCCACCACTCATATCTGGTGTTACAGTAGTGTAAATAATTAAAAAAAAAACTTTTTTGACTGTGAAACATCAGTCTGCTAGTGTAATCTAATTGCAGTTGCCTGCCTGCTAGCGTGTGTGCCAGGCCCACTTGCCCGGTGCCACCACTCATATCTGGTGTTACAGTAGTGTAAATAATTAAAAAAAAAAAACTTTTTTGACTGTGAAACATCAGTCTGCTAGTGTAATCTAATTGCAGTTGCCTGCCTGCCAGCGTGTGTGCCAGGCCCACTTGCCCAGTGCCCCCACTCATACCTGGTGTAACAGTAGACTAAATAATAATAAAAAAAAACTTTTTTGACTGTGAAACATCAGTCTACTAGTGTAATTCCAATTGCAGTTGCCTGCCTGCCAACATGTGTGCCCGGCCCTCTTGCCCAGTGCCACCACTCATATCTGGTGTAACAGTAGTGTAAATAATTTAAAAAAAAAACTTTTTTGACTGTGAAACATCAGTCTGCTAGTGTAATTCTAATTGCAGTTGCCTGTCTGCTAGCATGTGTGCCAGGCCCACTTGCCCGGTGCCACCACTCATATCTGGTGTAACAGTAGTGTAAATAATTAAAAAAACAAAAAACTTTTTTGACTGTGAAACATCAGTCTGCTAGTGTAATCTAATTGCAGTTGCCTGTCGGCCAGTGTGTGTTCTAGGCCCACTTGCCCAGTGCCACCACTCATATCTGGTGTAACAGTAGTGTAAATAATTTAAAAAAAAACTTTTTTGACTGTGAAACATCAGTCTGCTTGTGTAATCTAATTGCAGTTGCCTGCCTGCCAGCGTGTGTGCCAGGCTCACAGCATATACTGTGCCCACTTGCCCAGTGGCACCACTCATATCTTGTTTAATAGTAGTGTAAGTGTACATTTAAAAAAATAAAAACTTTTTGAACTGTCAAACATCAGTCTGCTTTTTTGTGTCAGGCTCACAGCGTATACTGCGCCCACTTGCCCAGTGCCACCACTCATATCTTGTTTAATAGTAGTATAAGTGTACATTTAAAAAAAATGACAGGCAGAGGCAGGCCACCCCGCAGGTGCCGTCATGGTTGTGGTGCTGTTATTCCCTTTGGCCATAGAATAATGCCCAGTGTTCACGTACCATGAACTCTAAAAGTTCTGAGGAGGACATAGTTGACTTTTTAACACAGGACACCCAATCTTCTATAGCTTCCGCTCCGAACCTTGACGCACCATCCTCCTCCAGCTTATCTTCGGGCACCTCTCAAGTTACCACCACTCGCCCGCCTGCCGCCACCACCAACACTAGCACCACAGCCGCTTCACTTGATCTGTCAGAGAAAATTTTTACATATCAGTTGGAAGAAATGAGTGATGCGCAACCATCATTGACAGAGGATGTAGATAACAGTGATATGTCTCAGTCAGGCAGCATTACAGACATGAACGTACTGTGTGATGATGATGATGATGTTGTACCCGCTGCTGCTTCCTTTGTTGATTTGTCAGATACAAGTGAAGCGGTTGATGATGACGATGCGTTTTTTGACTGTGAAATATCAGTCTGCTAGTGTAATGTAATTGCAGTTGCCTGCCTGATAGCGTGTGTGCCAGGCCCACTTGCAAAGTGCCACTACTCATATCTGGTGTAACAGTAGTGTAAATAATTTAAAAAAAAAAAAACAGTTTTGACTGTGAAACATCAGTCTGCTAGTGTAATTCTAATTGCAGTTGCCTGTCTGCCAACGTGTGTGCCCGGCCCACTTGCCCAGTGCCACCACTCATATCTGGTGTAACAGTAGTGTAAATAATTAAAAAAAAAAAAAAATTTGACTGTGAAACATCAGTCTGCTAGTGTAATCTAGTTGCAGTTGCCTGCCTGCTAGCGTGTGTGCCAGGCCCACTTGCCCGGTGCCACCACTCATATCTGGTGTAACAGTAGTGTAAATAATTAAAAAAAAAAATTTGACTGTGAAACGTCAGTCTGCTAGTGTAATCTAATTGCAGTTGCCTGCCTGCTAGCGTGTGTGCCAGCCAGGCCCACTTGCCCAGTGCCACCACTCATATCTGGTGTAACAGTAGTGTAAATAATTTTAAAAAACCCACTTTTTTGACTGTGAAACATCAGTCTGCTAGTGTAATCTAATTGCAGTTGCCTGCCTGCTAGCGTGTGTGCCAGGCCCACTTGCCCGGTGCCACCACTCATATCTGGTGTAACAGTAGTGTAAATAATAAAAAAAAAAACCTTTTTGACTGTGAAACATCAGTCTGCTAGTGTAATCTAATTGCAGTTGCCTGCCTGCCGGCGTGTGTGCCAGGCCCACTTCCCCAGTGCCACCACTCATATCTGGTGTAACAGTAGTGTAAACAATTAAAAAAAAAAATTTTGACTGTGAAACGTCAGTCTGCTAGTGTAATCTAATTGCAGTTGCCTGCCTGCTAGCGTGTGTGCCAGCCAGGCCCACTTGCCCAGTGCCACCACTCATATCTGGTGTAACAGTAGTGTAAATAATTTTTAAAAAAAACACTTTTTTGACTGTGAAACATCAGTCTGCTAGTGTAATCTAATTGCAGTTGCCTGCCTGCTAGCGTGTGTGCCAGGCCCACTTGCCCGGTGCCACCACTCATATCTGGTGTTACAGTAGTGTAAATAATTAAAAAAAAAAACTTTTTTGACTGTGAAACATCAGTCTGCTAGTGTAATCTAATTGCAGTTGCCTGCCTGCCAGCGTGTGTGCCAGGCCCACTTGCCCAGTGCCACCACTCATACCTGGTGTAACAGTAGACTAAATAATAATTAAAAAAAAACTTTTTTGACTGTGAAACATCAGTCTACTAGTGTAATTCCAATTGCAGTTGCCTGCCTGCCAACATGTGTGCCCGGCCCTCTTGCCCAGTGCCACCATTCATATCTGGTGTAACAGTAGTGTAAATAATTTAAAAAAAAAACCTTTTTTCACTGTGAAACATCAGTCTGCTAGTGTAATCTAATTGCAGTTGCCTGCCTGCTAGCGTGTGTGCCAGGCCCACTTGCCCGGTGCCACCACTCATATCTGGTGTTACAGTAGTGTAAATAATTAAAAAAAAAAAACTTTTTTGACTGTGAAACATCAGTCTACTAGTGTAATTCCAATTGCAGTTGCCTGCCTGCCAACATGTGTGTCCGGCCCTCTTGCCCAGTGCCACCACTCATATCTGGTGTAACAGTAGTGTAAATAATTAAAAAAAAAAAAACTTTTTTGACTGTGAAACATCAGTCTGCTAGTGTAATTCTAATTGCAGTTGCCTGTCTGCTAGCGTGTGTGCCAGGCCCACTTGCCCGGTGCCACCACTCATATCTGGTGTAACAGTAGTGTAAATAATTAAAAAAAAAAAAAAACTTTTTTGACTGTGAAACATCAGTCTGCTAGTGTAATTCTAATTGCAGTTGCCTGTCTGCTAGCGTGTGTGCCAGGCCCACTTGCCCGGTGCCACCACTCATATCTGGTGTAACAGTAGTGTAAATAATTAAAAAAACAAACAAACTTTTTTGACTGTGAAACATCAGTCTGCTAGTGTAATCTAATTGCAGTTGCCTGCCTGCCAACGTGTGTGCCCGGCCCTCTTGCCCAGTGCCACCACTCATATCTGGTATAACAGTAGTGTAAATAATTAAAAAAAAAAAAAACTTTTTTGACTGTGAAACATCAGTCTGCTAGTGTAATCTAATTGCAGTTGCCTGCCGGCCAGTGTGTGTTCTAGGCCCACTTGCCCAGTGCCACCACTCATATCTGGTGTAACAGTAGTGTAAATAATTAAAAAAAAAAAAACTTTTTTGACTGTGAAACATCAGTCTGCTTGTGTAATCTAATTGCAGTTGCCTGCCTGCCAGCGTGTGTGCCAGGCTCACAGCATATACTGTGCCCACTTGCCCAGTGGCACCACTCATATCTTGTTTAATAGTAGTGTAAGTGTACATTTAAAAAAATAAAAACTTTTTTGAACTGTCAAACATCAGTCTGCTTTTTTGTGTCAGGCTCACAGCGTATACTGTGCCCACTTGCCCAGAGCCACCACTCATATCTTGTTTAGTAGTAGTATAAGTGTACATTTAAAAAAAAATGACAGGCAGAGGCAGGCCACCCCGCAGGTGCCATCGTGGTCGTGGTGCTGTGATTCCCTTTGGCCATAGAATAATGCCCAGTGTTCAGAGGCCACGTACCATGAACTCGAAAAGTTCTGAGGAGGACATAGTTGACTTTTTAACACAGGACACCCAATCTTCTATAGCTTCCGCTCCGAACCTTGACGCACCATCCTCCTCCAGCTTATCTTCGGGCACCTCTCAAGTTACCACCACTCGCCCGCCTGCCGCCACCACCAACACTAGCACCACAGCCGCTTCACTTGATCTGTCAGAGAAAATTTTTACATATCAGTTGGAAGAAATGAGTGATGCGCAACCATCATTGGATGTAGATAACAGTGATATGTCTCAGTCAGGCAGCATTACAGACATGGACGTACGGTGTGATGATGATGATGTTGTACCCGCTGCTGCTTCCTTTGTTGATTTGTCAGATACAAGTGAAGCGGTTGATGATGACGATGCGTCCATGGATGTCACGTGGGTGCCCGCTAGAAGAGAAGAAGAACAGGGGGAAAGTTCAGATGGGGAGACAGAGAGGAGGAGGAGGAGACGAGTTGGAAGCAGGGGTATGTCATCGCAAGGAGCTAGTGGCACAGTCAGACAGCATGCATCAGCACCCGGGGTCAGCCAGACAGCACGCCAATCAATGCATGCTGTTGCCACCACCAGAATGCCGTCATCGCAGAGCTCAGCAGTGCAGCATTTTTTTTGTGTGTCTGCCTCTGACAACAGCGATGCCATTTGCAACCTGTGCCAAAAGAAACTGAGTCGTGGGAAGTTCAACACCCACATAGGTACAACTGCTTTGCGAAGGCACATGATCGCACATCACAAACGCCTATGGGATCAACACATGAGTAGAAGCAGCACACAAACTCAAAGCCGCCATCCTCCTCCTGGTCCAACATCTTCAGCCACGTCAACCACTGCTGTCCTCCTTGCCCCCTCTCAACCATCCGCCACTCCGTCTCTCTTCCGGAGCAGTTCCTGCTCATCTGCCCACAGTCAGGTGTCAGTCAAGGACATGTTTGAGCGTAAGAAGCCAATGTCACAAAGTCACCCCCTTGCCCTGCGTCTGACAGCTGGATTGTCTGAACTCTTAGCCCACCAGCTTTTACCATACAAGCTGGTGGAGTCTGAGGCATTCAAAAAATGTGTAGCTATTGGGACACCGCAGTGGAAGGTACCCGGCCGAAATTTCTTTTCACAAAAGGCAATCGCCAACCTGTACTCGATTGTGTGAAAGGAAGTAATGGCATGTCTGGCACACAGTGTTGGGGCAAGGGTCCATATGACCACTGATAGCTGGTCTGCAAAGCATGGTCAGGGCAGGTATATCACTAAACTGCGCATTGGGTAAACCTGCTGATGGCTGCCAAGCATGGAATGCGTGGCTCTGCAGAGGAGGAGTTAGTAACACCGCCACGACTTGCAGGCAGGCCTGCTGCCACCTCCTCTACTCCTCCTACTCCATCCTCTTCCATAACCTCCTCAGCTGAGTCCTCTTCTGCTGCTGCATCTTGCTCCACATCAACGGCACCCCCCCAGCTCCGCAGGTACTATTCCAGATCCCGGATACGGCAGTGTCACGCCGTCTTGGGGTTGACTTGCCTGAAAGCAGAGAGTCACACAAGACCAGCACTCCTGTCCGCCCTGAACGCACAGGTAGATCAGTTGCTGACTCCGCACCAACTGAAGATCGGCAAAGTGGTTTCTGACAACGGAAGTAATTTGGTGGCGGCATTGAAATTGGGCAATTTGACACATGTGCCGTGCATGGCACATGTGTGTAATCTGATCGTACAACGCTTTGTGCATGACTACCCAGGCTTACAGGATGTCCTGAAGCAGGCCAGGAATGTGTGTGGCCATTTGAGGCGTTCCTACACGGCCATGGTGCACTTTTCCGATATCCAGCGGCGAAACAACATGCCAGTGAGGTACTTGATTTGCAACAGCCCGACACGTTGGAATTCAACACTCCTAATGTACGACCGCCTGCTCCAACAAGAAAAAGCCATTAACGAGTATTTGTATGACCGGGGTGCTAGGACAGCCTCTGCGGAGCTTGGAATTTTTTTGCCACATTACTGGGCGCTCATGCGCAATGCCTGTAGGCTCATGCATCCTTTTGAGGAGGTGACAAACCTAGTCAGTCGCACCGAAGGCACCATCAGCGACATCATACCATTTGTTTTCTTCCTGGAGCGTGCCCTGCGAAGAGTGCTGGATCAAGCCGTAGATGAGCGTGAAGAGGAAGAGGAAGAGTTGTGGTCACCATCACCACCAGAAACAGCCTTATCAGCATCGCTTGCTGGACCTGCGGCAATGCTGGAAGAGGATTGTGAGGAAGAGGAGTCAGAGGAGGAATGTGGCTTTGAGGTGGAGAAGGAAGACCAACCACAACAGGCATCCCAGGGTGCTCGTTGTCACCTATCTGGTACCCGTGGTGTTGTACGTGGCTGGGGGGAAGAAGATACCTTCAGTGACATCACTGAGGACGAGGAACGGGACATGAGTAGCTCGGCATCCAACCTTGTGCAAATGGAGTCTTTCATACTGTCGTGCCTGTTGAGGGACCCTCGTATAAAAAAGTTGGCCACGATTGCACGCGCAGTGCCCCAAATTTGAAGAAGGAGGACCGACCAAGCATCTTTTTCCATCTCCCGGTTCCTAAAATCCATGCCATATACACCTCCCCCGATAGGGGGAGTAAGAGGTATTAAACTGATCAGAATAGTACTACTTAACACACCACTCATATCTGGTGGCACAGTAGATTGCACACGCAGTGCCTCAAATTTGAAGTAGGAGGACCGACCAAGCATCTTTTTCCATCTCCCGGTTCCTAAAATCCATGCCATATACACGTCCCCTGGCGCCACAACTGCTTCTGGGAACCTTACCGCACGTCTTGTAATTCTCTGTCTGGGAAATTATATATCTATCAAATCTATCTAACTATCTATCGTATCTATCAAATGTATATTGCATCTATTGATCTATCTATCTAATCTATGTATCTATGTATCTATCAAATCTATCTATCTCGTGGTTGTGCAAATGGACTGTTTGTGGTTGTTTGCGGTGTGTTAAACGGGGAGTTTCGTCTGTCACTGTGAAGCGGGCGTAACCCTTACACTACCTGATGGATACAACATCATACGTGATGTTTTAAAGCACATTATTCCAAACAATTTAGGAATGTTAGGTGATTTATGCCCTTTATGGATTAAAACCAGACTCTGCAATTTATGCACTCTGCAATGTAATTTTCCGTGGGAGTTTTACCATGGATCCCCCTCCGGCATGCCACAGTCCAGGTGTTAGTCCCCTTGAAACAACTTTTCCATCACTATTGTGGCCAGAAAGAGTGCCTGTGGGTTTTAAAATTCGCCTGCCTATTGAAGTCAATGGCGGTGCGCCCGGTGCGCCCGTTCATGAACAGTTGCGGAAGTTCGAGTCCGCCGTTCGCGAACGGAAAATTTTAAGTTTGCGACATCACTATTAACTAATACATACAATGTGAAGGAAGTGATTGCATTCTTTGATTTGGGGAATCTGTTATGGGTATTCTCATGTTTCATCTGTCACATAGAATTGTGTATGCTGATGTTTCCACGTGATAGCTTTTTTTTAAATTGGAATTTAAAAGTAAATAATATAAACTCCATATTTGCATAGGCATGATGGGTATACTGGGCATGTTTGCTAATTGATTATATTGACACTTTTAAAATTGTAAAATTATTTTTTTAAATTCCCAAAATTCAATTGAGAAGCATAGTTTTTCAGTGTGGCAGTTCTTGTAAAACAGGAAACCACTAAGTGACAAGATTTTAAATATAGTCCAAATTTTCAGAACTCATTGCACAGACCAAATTCTCAATAACTTACTGTACACATCAAGTTTTCAATAACTCACTGTACAGACCAAGAAGCCTAATTATCAAGCTCCAAATGGAGCTTGATGCCCCTGTTTCTGTGCAAGCCTTCAGGCTCGACGGAAGCAGCAGTTATGAAGCAGCAGTCTAAAGATCGCTGCTCCATAACTTGTCCGCCTGCTCTGAGGCTGCGGAGATCAATCCACCCGATTCTATACTATTGTGCTGATTGACACCCCTGCTAGCAGCTGATTGGCCGCAAATCTGCAGGGGGCGGCATTACACAAGTAGTTCACAAGAACTGCTTGTGCAATGATAAATGCTGACAGCGTATGCTGTCGGCATTTATCGATGTGAGGCGGACATGATACGCTACATCATATCATGTCCGCTCGCACTTTGATAAATCAGCCCCATAGGCTCATAAAGAGTGCAAGTAGAAAACCAAGCAGAAATTATATAAGAAATACATATTCTATAATCATCACACTTCTTAAATTACATATATCTCTCAACTATACGCAGCAAGATAAACAGATATAATAATTATTCTTTTAATTCTATTCACTTATCCCCAGGACAAAAATCTGCAGCCAGATCGAAAAAAGGAAAAGTCCACTGTCCTCTGATCTTATCTTTTATTAGCTTTATTCAACACCCATTTTGAGACAGCAGACAGGAAAAACGGTAGTGAATAAGAGTAATGTATTGCTTCTTAGAGATAAGTGTAAGTTCTTGTACGCAGCAGCTGCCTGTCGGCTAACCACAGTCTGCTTCAGAAGTATGGTGTAAAGAAGTTTAGCCTGTGGTTGTGAGGCTTCAGCTGCACCATTGGGAAGTTTCTCCTTTGGTCTCATCCAAGTATGCTGCTCAGCATAGATTTCAAGCAGTTTACCTTTATTATAGATATCATTAGTTGCCAGTTTTGTGACACCAGATAAATGCCTCTTTATCTGACAATGTAGGTCCTGCTCCAGGGAGTTGGCCGCATCCCCCACAGCAAGAATTGGCAAGCAGCTAGGTGGGTCTTCCTCCTGACAAAGATTAAGTAAGGGGCTGTTGTCCATATTCACTTTACATGGTTAGCTTCTAGGGCCCAAAGGGATCCCCTGCTGTTTAGTAGGTACCTCACCTTTTGCTTCCACTATAACCTTAGTATCATGCTGCATATTCATAGGCCTGATGATCTTCAGTAAGCTTTCAAATCTGTCATCTATTGCCTGATTTAACTCTGCCAACATGATTTGCACTGCTGTGTTAAAATCTCTCATTATATTGTATTACACAAATTTGATAGGAGATGAAAATATCTATTTTGTATTGCGTAAAGTGACGCAGTATTACATACTGCTTCTTAACCCGGCAGCCTGGGGGGGGGGGGGAGGTATGCAGCAGTCTAAGCCTGTAGATTGTATAGCTAACAGATATAATGTTTGCAGAGACCTACTTGCAAAATGGTGTCTTGTTCTTAAAATGGTGACTCCAACCTTACAAAGTTATTTATGCAGTTATCAGAAATCTTCAGGAACTTGTTGCATATGGGTTATGAGTATATTATTCCAAACCAGACCAAACCCAGACCAAGATATACATCAACCGATTGGATAACATAAGCAGTCTCTAAGTCTGTGAGGCCACTCACCACATGGCTCTACAGAAGAGCATAGGCTAGTAGCGCTATCTCAACTATATCTCTACTTCAGTGCTCTCAGAGCTGTAGTAGATCTTGGGTATTTCAACTTAAATTTAAAGTATATATTTATAATTGAACCCCTAATATTAAATCTTAGAGACAAGAGCTTCACATGAACACATCTGGCTGCTTCAGCAGTTGACTCCTCCCCCTCTGAAAAGTTGTTTTAATCTTCTAAGGTAGCAGCATTTTTTTTTTTTTTGCATCAGACCTGGTATGGTATCCTTCAAGTAAATAAAGCACAGATTGTTACAAATAAACTTAAAGAACTGTTACAGCTGCAGTGCAAAGTGTTAAACTAATAAAAAACAGATGAGTTACTAGCAGCCATTATTGTGATCGTTTTTTTAATCAAAGGCTACTTAGGAACTAGTAAAAAAAAGTTATTATTATTATTTCCTTTTTGTGAGTAAAAAAGTTTAATTCATTCATAAAATTTTATCATTTTATATTATAATAAAAATGTATAAATTATATTCCAAAAATGTTTGATGGCATAGCATTAAAAAAAAAACAATAAAAATATGTCATCATAGTATCCAAAAATTCTTAAAATACTCTATATGAATTTATTTAAATCAGTGATTATTTCAAAATAGTGATCAACATTTGAAAATATGCACTAATCTGTGAATACACATGGTGTTATTCAATTTGTCTGATGATCTGGACGAGTGGCTATAAACTGACCAGGTTTAGGCATATAAAGGGACACTAAAGTCAAAAATAACCTTTCATGTGTTCAGACAGAGAATACAGTGACTTTCCAATTTACTTCAAATTAACAAATTGTGCACAGTATTTTTATTTGCACGTGTTCTGAGACACCAGTTACTACTGAGCATATGCATGATTCCCCAGTGTATATGTATACAAGTCTGTGATTGGTTGATGGCTGTCACATGATACAACTGCCCAGCAAATTTAAATACATTTTAAAATTTGTCAAAAAAAATACATCTTCTGCTCATTTAAAATTTAGAGTAAGGGCTATTGCATTGTTTTTTTTTAATGTTCTTGTTTATTATGCAAATTACTGTATTAAATGGTCCTTTAACAAAGGTCTACATATATATATATTTTTAACATGTTTAAAACACAAAACATTCTGGGGTCTATTTATGTAGGTGCGGACAGACATGATCTGCTATAGCGAATCATGTCCTCCGCACATCGATAAATGCCGACAGCATATGCTGTCGGCATTTATCTTTGCACCAGCAGTTCTGGTGAACTGCTGGTACAATACCGCCCCCTGCAGATTCGCGGCCAATCGGCCGCTAGCAGGGGGTATCAAACAACCCGATCGTATTCGATCGGGCTGATTGCTGTCCGCCACCTCAGAGGTGGCGGACGAGTTGAGGAGCAGCAGTCTTAAGACCGCTGCTTCTTAACTTCCGCTTCCGTCGGAACTGAAGCAGAGTATTGCCATATCTACTAGATCCTGAACCATTCAGGATAACTATGAAATATCTATATACTGTACATGAGGAAAAATCCTATTCACTCGAAAATGTGAATGATTTAAAGGACATGTTTCTTAACAAAAGTTTATTGTTTAAAAAAAAAACACTTTATTACCCATTCCCCAGTTTCTTCAGCATAAACAACAATATTAATACACTTTTACCTCTGTGGTGTCATCCAATTAGAGCTGACTCATGCATAACTTCATGCGAGTGAGCACAATATTATCTATATGGCACACATGAATTAGCACTGTCTTGGCTGTGAAAAGCTAATAAACTGCACTGAGATAAGAGTCAGCCTTCAAGGACTTAGAAATCAATCTATAAGCCTTACCTAGGTTTAGCTAGCTTTAGCCTTTAACAAAAAATAACAAGAAAACAAAGCAAATTTCATGATAAAAATAAATTGGAAAGTTGTTGAAAATTCCATGTCCTGTCTAAATCATGACAGTTTAATTAATTTTGACTTTACTGACCTTTTAAAGGAATATATAGGGAGGACTTAATTAGAGGAGCTTGTTGAAAGACCAACAATGAAACTTCCAAGAGGGCTACCCAGCCCCAATCGAGTTCCTATGAAAAAACTGAATATTGGTCCCTATTAGATGTGGTCTTTGGCTTACAATCCAGCAATAACTGGAAATACAGACTCTAGTCTTCATCTTCTTTCTTATCTTCACACCCATTGTTTGGTCAGTGAGATAAGATTAAACCTTTTTGAATACAATATTTGAATCTGTGCATTTGGTGTTTTTAATGGTATATTTTATGTTTTTAATAAACATTCATGTACAAGTTTATCGTGGAGCTGAAGGTAGCACTATTCCACTTATCAAGACCATTGGAACACTACATTTGAACACATTATATGGACATATCCTATATGGAACATTGAATTATTTTTTATTTTGTATATTGTTTTATATATCACATTTATTTCCCTTTTATTTTTATTGTGAGTTTTATGCACATTTATTCAATATAAGAAGTTTTATTTACAAGGCTTTTTTGTTACTTAAAGGGACATGATACCCAAATGCCACATCCCATTGAAAAGTTACTTTAAACATCTAATTAGGAGTGTTTCAAGGGAGTATGCACATGGCATGTAAAGGCACAGTCATTTTGTTTCCCTCCACAGATTAAAGTGAATGTAAAGTGTGACGACTGTGTGCCTGGTTTTCAAAAATCCTATTAAAAACAGGGGCACTTTAATTAATTAAACTCTACATTTCACTCGTTTTGTTTAAATACTTACCTTTTATTCTTGAAAGCCGCTCCAGCGCTTCCCCCACCTGTGGCAAGTCTCTTCATATGTCAAAAACGACGAATCACGGCTTGGTCTCAGGCAATGTTTGCTCTGGAGGGGAAGCGGTGATTGGAGGAAGCCGGATTCGTCATTGCTGATGTAGGAAAATGCTTGCGACAGGCGGGGGAAGCGCTGGAGCAGTTTTCAAGAATAAAAGGTAAGTATTTTAACAAAACGAGTGAAACGAGTTTGATGAATGAAAGTGTCCCTGTTTTTAATAGGATTTTTAAAAACCAGGTACACAGTCGTCACACTTTACATTCACTTTAAGGAAGTTTAATATGAAATTGTGAGGTAAAGCAAAGTGTGAACTTGGCACTGATAAAGCTGAATGTCGTTTGTCTTTTTTATTTTCACCATGCAAAAGAGTAGCTCTGGATCACAAAGCGCTAACCATGATAAGTTGAAGAAATTTTGAGGTAAAACATTTTTACTTAGAAATGTATAGGTGATATTACCTTGTCAGATTTTTACAGTTATGCTGCATCACTTTTAAGTGATTAGTATCATGTCCCTTTAAGTCTCTAAATATTTTAAAAGAACTTTAAAAATGGTGCAACAATACATCTCACATCCAAATTAGTGCATTTTTTAAAGGTTGAATAATACAAGGCCCAAGATTTTCTGAGCTCACAACTTGTTGTCATTCTGAGGTTCATAAAGGACTAGGGAGCATGGGTTTGTGTAAAAATAGCTCAAAATGTACATGGAATAAGCTATGAGCACAAGAAAATATTAATAATGAATGAAAAAGTCTTAATTTTATGGTTATATGCTGGTACCCTGACCACATCTATTAGGGATCATTTACACAAAAAGGTTTTAAACTCTGGGTAGTAGCACTGCTTCATAATTATTCTCAACATAACGTTTTCCAATTTGCTCTTACTGGTGAAAAAGCAAAGTTTTTGGATTTAGTTCAATGGTTTGTTGATCACATTTTAGCTCATATAAGTTCACTCTTAGAGGCCTATTTATCAAAGGTCTGTCGGACCTGATCCGACAGTGTGGATCAGGTCCGACAGACATCGCTCAATGCGGAGAGCAATACGCTCTCCGTATTCAGCATTGCACCAGCAGCTCTTGTGAGCTGCTAGTGCAACGCCGCCCCCTGCAGACTCGCGGCAAATCGGCCACCAGCAGGAGGGTGTTAATCAACCCGATCGTACTCGATCGGGTTGATTTCCGGCGATCTCTGTCTGCCTGCTCAGAGCAGACGGACAGCGTTATGGAGCTGTGGTCTTTAGACCGCTGCTTCATTACTGCTGTTTCCGACGTGTCTGAAGACTCGCCAGAAACACGGGCCCTCATTCGGAGCTTGATAAATGGGCCTCTTAAGGAGATTCAAACAATAAAACCTGCTGCCAACCCTGACTCCCTAAATGTGACTGAGTTATTTTTCTTAAATTTACTAGGTGTTTAGTGTCCCTTTAAAGTTTAGAAAATGTAAGAAGAATTCAAGCTCTGGGCATGCTTAATTCAACCCAACCAGATTGCGATAAACAGCGATTTGAGAAAAAATCTATATAAACCTATAATCTACAAATGTTCGTTAAAACTAATATACAATATAGACTATAAATAAGATACTAGTGTCTTTATAAAATAAATCAAGTATTAAAAAATGTATTTTATCATAAATATATCAAAAATACATAATGTAAGAAATATTATAGTATTATAAATCTAATAGTAAAGTTTTGCCTCTTATTTCTTTGTATTATGTTTCTAATTGCAGTAAACTTGTTAATAATGTATGCTCAAATGTAATGTATGCTCAAATGTAAGTATATGGTTTAAAACTAGCACAATTTATGATATATCCAATTCTTTTATGTTTAACCGTTAGTATGTAAAATCTGAAAACGGTACATTAAAAGTTTCCTCTGTTTTAGTTAGTTAATGATCACGTAACTTATTCAACTAATCACAAAGCAGGTATGATGTAATGAAGTTAGATTTGTATGATCAAAACTCAGTCTTTGTTATAGCGGTCACATGAAATGACCAGGGAATATCCAATTAGAAACTGGACAATATTTCTGAATGAATCATTTGCCAATAGTGACAATGGGGAAAGAAAAAAGTAAAGAGTCTTGTACCTTAATATTTTCCGTATCAACCTCTTTAACCAGTCTTTGAAAGCAGCAATTGAATCCTCTATATATCAATTGGACTTTATGGAAAACTCAATGTCATATATATATATATGTAACAGAAAATTATCCATTTTTCTTTTTGTTGTCTCTTTTTTTTGACACAGGGCAAACCAAACGTGTATCTCACACTGCCAAGTATGTCTTGCAGCAGGTCCTTCTTAATTTGCACAACTTTGTCCCCAAACATTATTGGACTTCTAGATATTAATGAAAAACAGTCTTTACAAAAGTAAAAATATCCATGCAGGAAATAGGTAATCCAGTCTACATGTTTCAGCTCACCAGCCTTTATCAAGATATCTGTTTGTGTCCATAAGTGTACTTTTATAGTGTGTTCATGTATCTTTCTGTGGGTCAGTCCAAAACATTAAGCCATACAACTGCACTATATTACATCTTGTAACCTTATTTAAGAGGCAAATCACTTTAAAAGCAACTTAATATATATATTTTTAAAACACTTATCTAGGTAACATACGGCTATATTACGAGTCTTGCGCTATGAGTAAAAAAGCAGCGTTAAGCCTCATAACGCTGCTTTTACTACCGCTGCTATTATGAGTCTTGCAGATTTAGGGGCACCACACACTTTTTTGGCCTTACCGCAAATCAAATTGCGTATAGTCTTTTTTTCTATGGGACTTCCATAGCGCCGGTATTACAAGCTTGTCCTGGGAGGCCAAAAAGTGAGCGGTACACCCTATCCCGTCAAGATTCGTACCTCATTTTAAAGTCAGTAGTTATGAGTTTTAAACTGCAAGGCTGTAGCATAAAATTCATAACTAAAGTGCTAAAAAGTACACTAACACCCATAAACTACTTATTAACCCCTAAACCGAGGCCCTCCCACATCGCAAACACTATAATAAAATTATTAATCCCTAATCTGCCACTCCCGACATCGCCGCCACTAGAATAAACATATTAACCCCTAAACCGCTGTACTCCTGCCTCGCAAACACTAGTTAAATATTATTAACCCCTAATCTGGTGTCCCTAACATCGCCGCCACCTACCTACATTTATTAACCTCTAATCTGCCGCCCCCAATGTCGCCGCCACTATACTAAATTTATTAACCCCTAAACCGCCG
The DNA here is from genome assembly GCF_027579735.1 of Bombina bombina. NCBI lineage: Eukaryota > Metazoa > Chordata > Amphibia > Anura > Bombinatoridae > Bombina > Bombina bombina. Next base: position 162,848,395 of record NC_069506.1, on the reverse strand, counting down.
TACTCCCGCCTCACAAACATTAGTTAAATATTATTAACCCCTAATCTGCTGTCCCTAACATCGCCGCCCCACAATGTTGCCGCCACTATATTAAATTTGTTAACCCCTAAATCTAAGTCTAACCCTAACCCTAACACCCCCTAACTTAAATATAATTAAAATAAATCTAAAGAAAACCTACTATTAATAACTAAATAATTCCTATTTAAAACTAAATACTTTCCTATAAAATAAACCCTAAGATAGCTACAATATAACTAATAGTTACATTGTAGCTAGCTTAGGTTTTATTTTTATTTTACAGGCAAGTTTGTATTTATTTTACCTAGGTACAATAGTTATGAAATAGTTATTAACTATTTACTAACTACCTAGCTAAAATAAATAAAAATTTACCTGTAAAATAAAACCTAACCTAAGTTACACTAACACCTAACCTAAGTTACACTAACAACTGCCTTTTGCGGGGCATTGCCCCAAAGAAATCAGCTCTTTTACCTGAAAAAAAAAATACAAACAACCCCCCACGCAGAAATTTAGACAGAAAAAATCCCGAACACCTCACAGACAGCTAGTACATGGAGCCCATTGTCAATATATCCCTTATAGAGCACAAGATTTGCACGCCAGAGTAAAGAGCTAAGAAACATTTCTTCAAAATAGCCCATAAACAAATTAGCATTGCTGGGTACAAATCTTGTGACCAATAGCCGTACCCTTTATTTGTAAATAAAAACATTAATCAAATAAAAAATAATACAAATATAAGCACATAACAAACATGTGTTAAAGCCCTTTGCATGTCTTCATTTTCTGGCACCTGACACCTTTTTTGTGTCATATTTTTTTATATAATTTTTTTATCAGATAGTGTAACTTTACATTTAAATTTATTTTTAATGTATTTTGTGATACATTTTTGTCGAGTGTAACAGTTAACAAGAGCTCTGAAGTTGCGGTAATCATTCTAGCATAAATCGCTATTGCACTCATGCATTCGCATTTAGTTTCTACTTGTAATATGAGCGCTAAAGTCATATCAATATATAGAGGAATTCATTGCTACTTTTAAAGACTGGTTAAAGTGGCTGATAAGACAAAGATTTGCTTAATCTACCACTAACTGAGATTGTTTACCTTTTCCTTTCCCCATTGTCACTATTGGCAAATGCTTCATAGATAATGTGCACGTAAAAGACTTAGGGGCATATTTATCAAACTCCATATGGAGCATGATGCCCTTTGTTTCCGGCGAGCCTTCAGGCTTGCCGGAAACAGACGTTATGAAGCAGCGGTCTCAAGACCACTGCTCCATAACTTGTCTGCCTGCTCTGAGGCCGCGGACAGAAATCAACCCGATCGAATACAATCGGGTTGATTGACACATTTTGTACTAGCAGTTCACAAGAACTGCTGGTGCAATGACAAATTCGTATAATGTCCGCTCGCACATTGATAAATATGCCCCTTAATATATACATAGTTTTGATTTAAACCACAAGTATTGCATTCAGAAATATTGTCCAGTTTCTGATTGGATATTCCCAGGTCACGTGACCACTATAAAAAAGACGTTTTGATCCTACAAATCTAACATTACTTTTTCATACCTGCTTTGTGATTGGTCACACCGGTCATGTGATAATTAACTAACTGAAACAGAAGAACTTTTAATTCAAAGCTTTCAGATTTTGTAAACTGATGGTTGAATATAAAAGAATTGGATATATTATAAATCAGACTAGTTCTAAACTCTTTGCTTCCATTTCAGCATACATCATTGACGTGTTAGCTTCAATTAGAAACGTAATACAAAGAAATAAAAGGCCAAATAGTGCTAATAGATTTATAATGCTATCATCTTTCTGACATTATGTAATTTTGAAATATTATTTATGATAAATAGTTTTTTAATATTGGATTTATTTTATAAAGACACCGGTGTCTTATTTAAATTTTATATTTTTTATCAGTTTTAAAGAACTTTTGTAGATTATGGGCTAGATTACAAGTGGAGCGGAATTTTGCATTTTTGCCATAGCAAAAAGTCCGCTAGGATTTACATTTATGCGCTAGTCATATTGCACTCGTATTACAAGTTGGAAGTAAACTATTTTTTCTGCAATGAAAACCCAAATTGTTCTTAAAGTCAAAATTCTTGCTTTATTTCCTTTAACACCGGAGATCTCATATCTTTGAGCCCTTATAACTTTTTAATGCAATATTTTTTTTAAATATTTTTTTATTAGACAGTGTTATTATGAGTGTGTTTAATCTGTAATGTATTTTTCATGTGTTTTGTGACACTTTTTTCACAAAACAGTTAACCACAGCTCTGAGATCACAAGGATTTTAGTATAAATCACAATTGCGATTTTGCTAAATTTTCAATGTGAGCATAATTAAAAGGGAGTGCAAACAATCACGAAAACCTTTTTGCAATCGTTTGCACCTCACTTGTAATATAGCCCTCAAAGTTTATATATATATTTTTCTCAAATCGCTGTTTAGTGCAATCTTTAGGAGCCGGACCATTTTTGGTTCAGTACCTGGGTTACGCTAAATGTAGCCACCAATAAGCAAGCACTATCCAGGATGCTAAACCTAAAATGGGCCGGCTCTTAAGCTTTACATTCCTGCTGTTTAAATAAAGATAGCAAGAGAATGAAGAAAATTGATAATAGGAGTAAATTAGAAAGTTGCTTAAAATTGCATGCTCTATCCAAATCATGAAAGAAAAAAATTGGGTTTTAGTATCCCTTTAAGTGTTTGTATCTTCCAATGCCCAGAGTCAATACTAATACATTTGATTTTTTTCTTTTCTTTTTCTTTTTTCCAAGACAATTTTAGTCACATGACTTTTATTTTTAACTTTTCTGATTTAGCTTATGAGCTATCATGCATTAATAAAAAAGTAACCCCTTTTTCTAGTTTATAAGATACTACAAACCCATCCAGTATTAAATCAAGCACAATTCCTTTAAAGCAGAGATTATTATGTAGAATTCCTACTCAGGCATCAGAGATACTTGGCAGGTAATTGCTAATCACCATAGCGGCAGGCAAATCATGTCTGTAAAGATAAATGATTTCTGTGCAGCTAAATATCAGAGCAGAGGAAATGCAAAACATCACTCTAGCTTCATGCTCTTTGCAAGAGATTTGGAAGAATAAAAAAGTAACTGAAAAGAGTTGGTGCCAAAACTTAGGTATCAGCAGAAATGTAACCAATGAGGATCAAATGGAATGTAACAGCAGACAATATGTATGAGGGAAAGTAGAGGTAAAACTTATAAGAGGAAAAGGGAAGAAAGAAAAACAAATACATGCTCATAGGCCTGTATTTAGCCTCTGAAATTTGCATTTTTTGGATTAGCCCATCGGGATGCTGGGATATTTCCAGGTGGGCTGGTGGCCACCGACATTGCAGGGCCACATCCTGTGCTGACGGAGCCACCCAGCAAGAAAATGGAGTGATCCTTGTGTGAAGCATAGCAAATCTATCCAAGGCCGCTCTGCTTAAGGAATCCTGAAGATAACGGGCTGGGGGGGCAGATGCTTGGCTGGGGGTGAGATCTTCAGAAATTTCCATGGCCAGTTTGATTTCCCAGTCCTGCAGTGCACAAAAGAACAGTATGCATAACAGCAAAGAAAATGTGCTGCAGCACACAGTATGTGTACACGAAGTCTCACAGAAGATATTAAACAGGCATCAGGATACCTATTACGCTACTCATATTTACCAACACTCTAAATAATGTAATAGATATAATTGAAGAATTCTTGCCTTTTAGAAATCAGTCACACAATGGGATAGGTTCCAAAAGGCCGAGTGATATGAGGTATTTCTTGTCTCTTTGTGCATGACAGAAATAGCGCGCATATTACAAGTTAAAAGTAAATGTTTTCATCCATGTTTTATTGCTTTTTTGCAAAGCTGTTTCTGTGTGCTTAGTAAGTGTAAGGTGAGAGTAGGCTTGAATTAGAAATTTGAGTTTTGAAATGCTAATATCTTTGGAGTGGAATGACATAGGGCTAGATTACAAGTGAGGTGCAAATGGTTTTGCGCTAGAACAATCGCGTTTTTGCCAGCCATTTTCATTCCGCTGAAATTACAAGTGCAGAAAAATTTATGATTGAACTAGCACGGTCACCTTTTACACTTCAATCCTTTCTGTGATCTAAGAGCTGTGGTAAATTGTTTTCCGAAACAAAAAGTTGCACAAAACACATAAAAATACATAAGAAAGTACGCTTACACTCATAAATAAACTATTAACATCTAAACCATCATCTCCCCACTTTGAAAACACTAAATAAAACTATTAACTCCTAAACTGCCATCCCCCCACATTGCAAACAATAAATAAAACTAATAATCGATAAAAGGTCATCTTCCCACCACGCAAAGTACCTAAACACACTATTAACCCCTGTAGCGGGTCTCGGTACCCCAGACTGGGTATACCCGCTAAAGTCAGCTTCCTCTCACCAAACGCCAACCCATGAACCTCCACTGGATACCTTCCACTTTTAGAATAACGGCCGCTGCAAGTAGTTATAGCTACCCCCAAGAACATTAGCCAAGACTGAGTGCATGAGGGTCAAAATAGGAACTGCTTTATTGCACAGAAAACACAGCTTTTATACATTTCCAACAAAGGGGTGTAGTTACCACATAATCAATAGAAACAAATATTATACAATGAGACAAACATCAGACAATATTTACTTAAACAAGATTCTAATCACATTCTCCTGACTTACAAAAGGACAATGTATGACTCACACAATAACAGAAAGACACTTCCCACCTAGACTAGATAACAGGGGGTCCCAGCATTAGAGCAGGAGGTTTTAATTAGCTCAAACATTCTGAGTCTCTGAGTCTAGGGAGGGTTGCAGCAGACAATTCTGGATTGGGCTGTCACCTTATACTCCAACAAAACAAAGGAATCTTCAGGGCCATTCAGTTCTCAGAGTCTATGGGAATTTATGGAAATGGGGTAAACCTGAAAACAGGGTAAAAGTACTCCAATTGTACCCTGGACACCCGCCTCCCAAATCATAGAATCCCCTCAAGTTCCAGGGTCCATAGTCGGTGGGGAGGAGGCTGGCCTGCATTCCTCTCCAAGTACAAAGTAATGGAAGCTTCTGTTATTACCCCTAAACCACCATCCCCCCATATCGGAGAGTCATAAACTACACTATTAACCCCTAAACCTCCAGCACCCCACATCGCAAAATCAATAGTTTTGTAGGGCATTGCCCTAAAGCGATCAGCTCTTTTTGTGGACAAAAAACAATAACCCCTTCTAACATTACACCCCCACCCATCCAAAATAAAAAATAAAAATCTTAAAAGACCCTAAATTAAAAAGTGCCCTGAAAAAGGCATTTGGATGGGCATTGCCCTTAAAAGGGTGTTCAGTTTTTTTGCAGTCCAAAAAAATAAAACCCTAATCTATAAAAAAACACCCTCCAAAAAAAAACCAACTTAACACTAAACCCAAAGTTGGTACTCATCGATGATGATGGGCAGCACTCCATCTTTATCCATCTTCATCCCGGCAGCGGTCCATCTTCTAACTTTATCCCGGGATCATCTAAATTCATCTCTGCATCTTCTAACTTTATCCCGGCGGAGGGGGCGGTGACAGCGGTGGCAATGTTGGTCCTCCTCTTCATAACTTTAATGTGGAGCTCCTCTTCATGTAGTCTCCAGCCGCAAAAAGAATAGTGAATGTGAGGTACCCCTTTTATATGGGGGTACCGTTTCATTCCTATTGGCTAATTTGAATCTTCAAATTCAAATCAGCCAATAGAATGAAAGCTTTTCTTTTTGCCGGGATGAAGTTAGAAGATGGACCGCCGCTGGGATGAAGATGGATGAAGATGGAGTGCCGCCCATCATCATAGGAGGGGTTAGAGTCAGGTTTATTTTTATTTTTTTGGCTTTTTTTTTATAGATTAGGGGTTTTATTTTTTTGGGAAGTAAAAGAGCTGAATGCCATTTCAAGACCACCCAAATGCCCTTTTCAGGGATTTTAAGATAGTTTTTATTTTGGGTGGGTGGGGTTGTAATGTTAGAGGGTTTAGTGGGGGGATTTTCACAAAAGGGCAAAGCTATTGGTAGTTTATTTTTAAAATAGGTTTTTTTATTTTGGAATTGGTTTTATTTTTTTTTAAGGGGTGTTAGAATAGGATTAAATTTTAATTTTTTGGATTTTTTTTCTGTTAATTTAGACTTTTTTTAATGTTAGGATTTATTTTTTGTAACAGTAAGGTTTTTATTTTTATATTGTTAGGATTTTTTTATTTTTTTTATAATGTTAGGATTTTTTTAAAGGTAAGGTTAGGTTTAATTTATTTTTAGAGGTAAGTTTTTTTAATGGTAGTTAGGATTCGGTTTGTAATTTCTGTGTATTTTAATTTGGGTTAAGTTAGGGTGTTAGGTTGGGGGGTTTAGAAGTTAGTTTATGACTTTGTGATAAAGGGGGCTGGTGGTTTAAGGGTTAATAGTGTTGTTTATGACTTTGCGAAGTAGGGGGCTGGTGGTTTAGGGGTTAATAGTGTGTTTAGGTACTTTGAGATGTGGGAGATGGTCTTTTAGGGGTTAAGAGTTTTATTTAGTGTTTGCGATGTGGGGGGCTGGCGGTTTAAGGATTAATAGTTTTATTTAGTATTTGCAATGTGGTAGGATGGTGGTTTGGGGGTTAATAGTTTTATTTAGTGTTTATGTAGGGGATGGTGGTTTAGGGGTTTATAGGCTAGGGGCTTATGGTAGGGTGTTTCTTTTTTCACTTTTTTTCTCCATTGATTTCTATGGGGAAAGTGAAAATGATAGGTTGTTTGCATGAGTAGGGTGTTTTTTCCACTTTTTATCCGGTCCGGATAGGATTGTTACACTTTCCTATTTACCACTAGCGCAAAATAAGATTTTTTGCAACTTGTAATACAAGCGGAACCTGACAAGCACAAAATGCTTAATGCTACCATTGTTTTAACTAACGGGGAAAAAAAACAATACCGCACCACTTGTAATCTAGCCCATAGCCGGCAGATATTTCAGCATTGGAAATCACTAGAAAACTGTAAAACTATAGTGATTTGGTTAAGTAGTTTTTGAGATATTTGAGATTAAAAAAAAAGGGGTATGAGTTGAAAATCCCATAGACTTAATTTTGGAGATACAGAATAGTTTATCCAAGAAATAGATTGGTAGATTTGTTTGAAATTTGGTATATGAATAGATTGTATGGTGAGGGCCTGCCATTAGATTGGGTGAAAATGTGTATGACATATATTGAGTTATTTTAAACTAAAATTCAAGATGGTGTCATAAGCACACTTTTTGCGCATGCAAGTTTTATTGCTTTTGCAAACAATCTTCTCTGATACGACCATCCATATTTATTTTTCGGTCTGTTTATTAAGATACATACAGAAAATACTGGAAATATATACATAAAATATAAAAAACACAATTTTCAGGGGGGGCGGAGTTAGCCCTGCATCTGAGCGGTCGCGCTTTACATTAGCTCCGGCTGTATTTTTTAGATTTTTATATCACTGACCGCTCAGAGCAAGTAACTTCACACTGAACAGGAGCTTATCAAGAGGCAAAACACTTGAGTCAATTACGATGGCATAGGAGGCTTGAGCAGCGACATATTTTACGATTCTTATCTGCAGAGAACAACACAGCGAATATACTGAAGGTGCCATCTTGTTAACCAGACCATGCTGGAATCTCTCCACTGAGAGTAACTCTTTTATCACGGCAACACTGAGGACCTTGTAACCCCTCTACTATGGAAGGAAATCTTTCCCATACAGTTGTAGCTGATCTGCTAGCAGCTTTTGAATGGCAAATGGATAGATATTTTGAGGAACTGTTACTCTCATTACACCCAGAGCACTCAAGCGCTGACATCACCTCAGAGAAACCGGAGACTGAGATACATACCCAGAGCAATACTCTAGACCCTCAGGATCCCACTCAGTTAGAATGCACTATTGCCCCTACTATGCAACAGATTGAGCTGATACCTTTGATGGGCACTGAACTGTCACATATGTCGACTCGACTTACCACTACACAGCAGCCGACACCCAGCCTTGTTGGAGGAAGGTCTGGATGTGATATTCGGCACCTGGTGCGATCCGGGCAGCGATTGCACAATCCCTTGTATCTACCTGATCTCACCGAGGACACAGCATTTCCCTTGCACTGCAAACCTTCATTTGGAGCTCTGAGGATGATGGGAGGAAGCGAGAATGAGCCGTGTATGAATGGAACGCTGGGTCTCAACGATCTCACCCTGCAGAACAAGAAGGCTTACCCTGGTTGTGACAGCGCTGCTGTAAGCCAGCATCTCCCAACGGCTGCTGCATTTTTAGCCCTCAGATTTGTGATAGGGTAAATGTAACAGCTCTCTCCCCATATGCCTCTTCATAGCCTAATTAACATGCACTATGGAGAAAGGTCTCATCTAATAAGACTTTTTGACTTTATACCCCACTTGATTGAACTGTTGAAAATTATGTTGTGCAGAGCTCAATTTTTACTAATGCCTATTTAATGTGAGTTTCATTGTTACACCTCATTAAGTTCATAGCTCAGTGTTCATTAAGTGTTACCTTAATCTTAAATTGATTATATGCATATAGAGGTCTGTACCCTTTGAAAACCCCACACTTTAATTTGTAGGCTCACCAATAGGTGGTCATAATGCAAAAGATATTTTATATATTATATACTCATGCTTCTACCATACACAGCAGATATGAGCTACTGGGTCAGCACCTCTGTCATGTTATTGGCAATATCCCTAATGTAGAAGGCATGTGTTTAGGAACATGTAGATTGTAGTCCTAGTCCATGCCAGAAGTAGTATTGCTTTCATTTTGCTGTTGGGTATACTGGTACTAATGCCTTCTTAACTATGCCTGAGACACACATACAGTTATGAGTTTATATAGTATAGTCAGTCTGCTTGCCACAATCTCAGTTTGCAGACCAACTCTTTTATATGTTAGGGGCTTTGATTCTCAAATACTCTATTAAGATACAGGAGTATAATGGGTATATTATGTATCAGGGCACTATGACAATTAGGTTATAAATTATCTTCACACATATAAGAGGTACTTTTCTTTCTGAGCTATTTGCGTCTCAACCTCTGGATATAACTGATAGTACTCCTAAGCAATAATATAATTTTATTAAGCTGTTGGTTACAGGAGTCTCAAATATTAACCTCTCTGATTAACTACCTTATCTATAGGGTTATTAGAATGTTTTATAATAATCATTGTGATTAGCTATAACTCTTAGTATATTCAAACTTCATAGCCATGTTACACTCAACACCTCCACAACAGGGTATCATATGGAAACTAAGTAGTCAGAACAGCACTGAGCAGTGATATGAGTGAAATGTTATGACAATGGAAAAGCTCTAGTCAGCTATTCATAATAGATTGGGATTTCTATTAGCCCAATCCTTACTAAATGTTGTATTAATAGCTGTAATGTGTAAGGATTATTATCAGTGTTTCACTAAACCGCTACTTTTCTTTGCACTTCCTTAACCTTAGACAACACACATTTCTAACAAGAGCCTAACCCCCCCCCATCCTTCTCTTTTCCTTTTCTTATCTTTTCTTCTCCCCCCCCCCCTTTTCATTTCTCTAAAGCAGCTCTGGCCTGCTGACTTTTCCCATCTTGCTATTTTAAACACTAGGTCCAAAAGTGACCATTTCCAACGCCAATTTCCTCTATCAGTGTCCATAAGCCTTGTTGGGTTCAAAAGTAACCCTCCTTTTTTAATAGAGGAACACATTACAGAAAATAACATAAAATGGAGGTTCAAGATGCCTACCCATACAGATTCAATGTAATACTTTTGCTTTATTCAATATATATATTTGTATGTTATATAATTTGTCATTTATATTTCATGGCATTCCATTTATGTTGTATTATCTTCATAACCTCAATAAAAAATATTATTAAAAAAAAAACAAAAAAAAAACAACACAATTTTCAGAACAAAATGAATTCCTCAGGCAAAAGTCAGTATTTAGTGTGACCTCCCTTGGCAATAAGCACACTCTTTTAGGGTGACTGTTCTGAAGTTTTATGAAGTAATCTTCTGGTATATTATACCAGCCTTATTTCAGCATTTCCTTGAGTTCTTCTTTAAATTTAGGTTGTATTTTATTTTTTTTCTCTGTCCAGATGATGATCCCATACTGCCTTTATAATATTTAAGTCTGGACTCTGTGGAGGCCAGTCCATGACTTTCAGTGTTTATCAGCTGTTTTTCTCTCCAAATATGATTTCACTGCATTAGCAGTGTGCTTAGGAACGTTATTATGCTGAAAAAATAAAACCATTTCCAATTAAGCACTTTCCAGAAGAAATTACATGATGAATTAAAACCTGTCTGTACTTTTCACCATTCAAGATCCCATTACTTCAGAAAATATCGCCAACATCACTGGCAGAAATGCAGCCCCAATCCAGGACAGGCCCTCCAACATGTTTCACTGAAGGCCGCAAGCATTCATTCTTCCATCTCTCTCCAACTCTTCTTCTCACATATTGTCAACGATTGGACCTAAAAATTTCAAACTTGGATTCGTCACTCCATAATACTCTTTTCCACTGATCTTTATTCCAATATGTGTGAGCTTTAGCATATCTTAGCCTTTTCCTGCTACCTTTCCACAAAGACCATTGCTGATCAAACTTCTTTGGAATGTAGAAGGGTCAACTTGGCATTCCGATGAAGCTGCTAGATGCCGAGACAGTTATATACTTGACTTCTTCCTGTCTCTCAAAGAAGAAACTCTGAAAAACGTCTCATCAAATTTTGAAAGTTTTCTTGGCCTTCCAGTCCTTTTTTTTTGTCCTTGCCCTCTACTGATTCTTCAAATTTCTTTATAACAGCTTGGATACCACATCTTGAGTTTCCAATTTGTTTTCTGAATTCCATTTGAGAGTGGCCTTGCTTATGCAAAAATATGATTTTATGTCTGTCAAATTCTGTGATCTTTGGCATTTTGAATGAAATTATGTAATTGAAAGTTAGTCTTATTAGCAAGCTTTCAATGAATTAAACTCATACCACATGTGTATGTAATGCTCAAGCATGTCTTGCCCAAACCTGGTGTAATAGACCCTTTTTCACAGCAGTCATTTTTTCATGAAATAGTAGGACAAATACATTTTTAGCAATTCCATTAATTAGGTTTCCATTCAATTTAGGTTTGCGAGAGCCACTTTCCTGCTATTTTTCAAGTGTAAGGGGAGGTCACACTAAATACTTGCCACTTTAGCTTATAGAAGCTGTGTTTTCTGATTTTGTTTCTGTTTTTTAATACTGCATACAAATATCCTTTATTTTCTGGTTGTATTCTAATAATTATATATGGTCATTATACCATTGCTAAAGCAAGAAATCTAATGGTGGCCTAATACTTTTGCACAGTACTGTGTATATATATATATATATATATATATATATATATATATATATATATATATGTATATATACTTCTTTCCAATCAAATACCTTCAAATATGCAATATAATATATATATTTTCTAAGGCCTAGATTTGGAGTTTGGCGGTAGCCGTGAAAACCAGCGTTAGAGGCTCCTAACTCTCGTTTTAGGCTACCGCCGGTATTTGGAGTCACTCAAAATAGGGTCTAACGCTCACTTTCCAGCCGCAACTTTTCCATACCGCAGATCCCCTTACGTAAATTGCGTATCCTATCTTTTCAATGGGATTTTTATAACTCCGGTATTTAGAGTCGTGTCTGAAGTGAGCGTTAGAAATCTAACGACAAAACTACAGCCGCAGGAAAAAAGTCAGTAGTTAAGAGCTTTCTGGGCTAACGCCGGTTTATAAAGCTCTTAACTACTGTGCTCTAAAGTACACTAACACCCATAAACTACCTATGTACTCCTAAACCGAGGTCCCCCCACATTGGCGACACTCGAAAAAAATTTTTTAACCCCTAATCTGCCGACCGCCACCTACGTTATACTTATGTACCCCTAATCTGCTGCCCCTAACACCGCCGACCCCTGTATTATATTTATTAACCCCTAACCTGCCCCCCACAACGTCGCCGCCAGCTACCTACACTTATTAACCCCTAATCTGCCGACCGCAAAGCGCCGCCACCTACATTATAGCTATGTACCCCTAATCTGCTGCCCCTAACACCGCCGACCCCTATATTATATTTATTAACCCCTAATCTGCCCCCTCAACGTCGCCTCCACCTGCCTACACTTATTAACCCCTAATCTGCTGACCGGACCTGAGCGCTACTATAATAAAGTTATTAACCCCTAATCCGCCTCACTAACCCTATAATAAATAGTATTAACCCCTAATCTGCCCTCCCTAACATCGCCGACACCTAACTTCAATTATTAACCCCTAATCTGCCGACCGAATCTCGCCGCTATTCTAATAAATGTATTAACCCCTAAAGCTAAGTCTAACCCTAATACTAACACCCCCCTAAGTTAAATATAATTTAAATCTAACGAAATTAATTAACTCTTATTAAATAAATTATTCCTATTTAAAGCTAAATACTTACCTGTAAAATAAATCCTAATATAGCTACAATATAAATTATAATTATATTATAGCTATTTTAGGATTTATATTTATTTTAAAGGTAACTTTGTATTTATTTTAACCATGTACAATAGCTATTAAATAGTTAAGAACTATTTAATAGCTAAAATAGTTAAAATAATTATAAATTTACCTGTAAAGGAAATCCTAACCTAAGTTACAATTAAACCTAACACTAGGCTATCAATAAATTAATTAAATAAACTACCTACAATTATCTACAATTAACCTAACACTACACTATCAATAAATTAATTAAATACAATTGCTACAAATAAATACAATTAAATAAACTAGCTAAAGTACAAAAAATAAAAAAGAACTAAGTTAAAAAAAATAAAAAAAATTTACAAACATAAGAAAAATATTACAACAATTTTAAACTAATTACACCTACTCTAAGCCCCCTAATAAAATAACAAAGCCCCCCAAAATAAAAAAATGCCCTACCCTATTCTAAATTACTAAAGTTCAAAGCTCTTTTACCTTACCAGCCCTGAACAGGGCCCTTTGCGGGGCATGCCCCAAGAAATACAGCTCTTTTGCCTGTACAAAAAAAACATACAATACCCAAGACCCCCAACATTACAACCCACCACCCACATACCCCTAATCTAACCCAAACCCCCCTTAAATAAACCTAACACTAAGCCCCTGAAGATCATCCTACCTTGTCTTCACCTCACCGGGTATCACACCAATCCGTCCAGAAGAGCTCCTCCGATGTCCTGATCCAAGCCCAAGCGGGGGGCTGAAGAGGTCCATGATCCGGCTGAAGTCTTCATCCAAGCGGGGCAGAAGAGGTCTTCCATCCGATTGAAGTCTTCATCCAAGCGGCATCCATCCGGAGCGAAGCGGCAGCATCCTGAAGACCTCCACCGCGGAACATCCATCCTGGCCGACGACTGAACGACGAATGACGGTTCCTTTAAATGACGTCATCCAAGATGGCGTCCCTCGAATTCCGATTGGCTGATAGGATTCTATCAGCCAATCGGAATTAAGGTAGGAATATTCTGATTGGCTGATGGAATCAGCCAATCAGAATCAAGTTCAACCCGATTGGCTGATCCGATCAGCCAATCAGATTGAGCTCGCATTCTATTGGCTGTATTAGGGGTTAATACATTTATTAGAATAGCGGTGAGCTCCAGTCGGCAGATTAGGGGTTAATGTTTGAAGTTAGGTGTCGGCGATGTTAGGGAGGGCAGATTAGGGGTTAATACTATTTATGATAGGGTTAGTGAGGAGGATTAGGGGTTAATAACTTTATTATAGTAGTGCTCAGGTCCGGTCGGCAGATTAGAGGTTAATAAGTGTAGGCAGGTGGAGGCGACGTTGTGGGGGCAGATTAGGGGTTAATAAATATAATATAGGGGTCGGCGATGTTAGGGCAGCAGATTAGGGGTACATAGGGATAATGTAAGTAGCAGCGGTTTACGGAGCGGCAGATTAGGGGTTAATAATAATATGCAGGGGTCAGCGATAGCGGGGGCGGAAGATTAGGGGTTAATAAGTGTAAGGTTAGGGGTGTTTAGACTCAGGGTACATGTTAGAGTGTTAAGTGCAGACGTAGGAAGGGTTATCGCATAGCAAACAATGGGGCTGCGTTAGGAGCTGAACGCGGCTTTTTTGCAGGTGTTTGGTTTTTTTTCAGCTCAAACAGCCCAATTGTTTCCTATGGGGGAATCGTGCACGAGCACGTTTTTGAGTACAGTCTCTGGTTGTGCACTCTTACAAACAAAACAGGATTGAAGTACCAGGGTGCCAGAATGTATCATGCTAGCAAAGTTAATAGATGGCACTCACTGGAGTTACATGAGAATCAAATCAATTCCATTAATACATAATATGTGATTCTTTGGGGAATCTATAATCTAACGAAGTGTTGGGTTATCGTGCGAGTCATAACTAATCAATTTTTTTGTAGCAATCCCCATAGAAGTCCATGGAGATAAGGCGTTATCACGGTCACAATATCCGATGTCCTTAAGTTAGTGTGCCGGAGTCTTTTGCTCGCATACTGACTTTTTACTTTCAACTTTTAATACCCTTGCAAATCCATCTGCATTATTTTTCACTTTGAGCGCAGTTAGAGCGTGAGCTTGTAATCTGGCCCTGTGTCAGAAATATTAGTTCTACTTTACCTCCACTCCCACTAACCGTATATAGAAAATGTATTTCTATATCAATTGTGCTACAACACATGTAATATACTTGTTTACCTGTAGGGGGTGCTCTAAACAGTACATGGGGAAAACAAAGAGACCCCTAAAGGACAGGTTTTTGGAGCATATAAGATCTATAGATGACCCAGAATCTGATACGCCAATAGACAAACACTTCAGAGATTTTCATAACTCTGATTCTAAACGTTTTATCATTACAAGGTATTGACCATGTTCCTATTTAGAGAATAGGGGGAAATAGAGAGAATAATTTAAACCTAAGATAAGTGTTTTTGGATCTTAACCTTTATAACTTCTATTCCCCATGGTCTCAATTTTAGAAAAGACATTGATTTATATGTCTGAACTAACGTCAGTGGCTGCATAAATAATTATAAATTCTGCATGCCTTAAATTTGTAACACTATGAGATGATACATGTAACATACTTTGGGATATATTTGTATTTAACTATTATGTGATACAATATTTTGTTTCCACTAACATGTAATAATGTTTTCCCCTGTATATATATTAAGTAGAATGGAATGAGTAGAGAGAATTGTAACAATGTACTGTAACTTTAAGACTAAAAGTGAATACAGTATAAGTCGTAGGAAGCTGTTGAACCTATAAGCAGTGAACAAGTGTGTGTAGCACAAAACATGTCCGCATAGGAGCACGGCTTCACATTCTAAGCTTACTGTCATTGCAGCAGTTACGGCTGCACACTTTATGGTTTTAACTATTATGGAATAAACTTTGATTTTTTTTTATCTTTTTACACCTGTGAATTGTGCTTCGGACCTTTTTTGTATATTTATCTCACGTTTGGATTTTGGGACGAACACGCCGGCTTCCAGCACAATCCTTTGGCATCTGACGTCATCCCCACTCTCCTGTGTGCCGAAGAGTCATTAAACGGGTGAGACAGAGCACACTGCTTACTACTTTAATTGTCTATGTTTTAACATTATCACAGGAGGGTTCCAGAGGAGTCCTTGGAGTCTAGTAGTGGTGGTGGCTTGAGCATATGAGCAGCTTTCTCTCCACCAGGGAATGATTTTGTTTAGAGCTACTGTATATGCAGTGTAAGTGCCAACACTGCACCTCATTCCCACCCAATATCACTGACTGGTTGGCTTGAGAGACCGTAGAAGTCCAGGTAACTGCAGGGAAGTGGGGGATATTTGAAAATGTATATAAAAATGTAATGAAAAATTAAGGAATACCTTAAATTAATGTGCTTAGCACTTTAGGGTTTATGAATGTATAGTATATATTAGTAATAAAGCACTTCAAAATGTACACAAGAGACATATTTTAATATACTTTGAGTTGCTGTTTGTTTGGATCTGATGTTGTAGATCAGTCTAGTGATATTTCTATTGGAAATCCTGGTTGTATTTATGTTCCTGGTCTCCTTTGCTGTGGTCAGTCAGTGGAACTGTTTAAAGATACATTAAAGACCAGTAGCATTTTCCTATACACAGAAAATATCTGAAAATCTACAGTATGAAACCCAGTCCCACTGGGGGAGGAGATGAGCGCAAACTTTTCAGAGGTAGATTTTAGCATTTCTTGATTAAATATTTTTGGTGCGATTTGCTTTTAATGTGCATTGATTAGGGAGGAATTATTCAAAACAAAATGTTGGGAATAAACAAAATTAAAATGCAGCTGTAAAAGGAGAATCATATTAAATTGATTAGAAAACAGCAGTATGTGTCAACTGTTAGAAAAATGGGAACATTAGCACTTTGATATGTTAGTTTACAAAGCAACATGAGTTCCAAAAGGGCCGAATACTGAATGTTGGAATTACAGTTGCATTAGTCATAAAAACTACAAAAATATTTATTGTATGAAGGGGAATTGATAAAAAAGCAAGTACAACTTACATGATACTTGGACAAGATGTATCTGCAAAGTGCTCAGATGTTGAAGCTCACTAAAAGAGATAGATAGCTAAAAGCCAAAAATGTACAGCCTATAAAATTAACACATAAATACTTATGTGACCTAGTTTTAACCAAACCCATTTGTCATAAGCTTAAGAACGTGTTGCTTTAGGGAAAGACTGCTTTTGGCAACCCCTCTTATTCAAGACCAAAACACAATGACTCAGTTTTTATTGCTGTCTTAAGCTATGTAAAATGATTGTAACAACAAGTATCTCCATTAATGTCTTGGAGATGGGGGGATTGATGTCCGCCCCCTTAGAGGAGGTGTACGAGTTAAGAAGTAGTGGTTAAGACCGCTGCTTCTTAACTCTTGTTTCCGGCGAGCCTGAATGCTCGCGTGGAAATAGAGGTATACGGTCCCATTCGGGCCGTGATAAATTGGCCCCAAGGGCTGTATTTATGAGCAATGGTAAAAGGTAAAATCGTCTGTTGAGATATATTTAACCCTTGTTTCCTTTATCCGACCCGATTAACATTTGAAGAAAGTCAAAGGATGTGCCACTTGTAATCTAGCCCAATGTCTACTGCCAACATAGAGCGAAATTACGAGTGGAGCGTTAATGTTTGATGCAAGCGATAAGAGGTTTATTGCGGGTGTTTGAGCACATCTGGTTTATCACTCATATTACAAGTTGAAAGAAAACGTAATCACTTGAGCTCAATCTTAATTAATGTAAAAATGATTACAGTGTCCTCAGAACTCTATGGGGTAGATTTATTAAGCAGTGGATGCTGCTTCCTACCCCCAAAGCAAGGCCGCTGCTCCTTAACTTCTATGCTATCTTATAGGTGGCGGACTGCAATCATCCTGATTCGATCTGGATGATTGACACCATTTCACTAGATATGCTTGGCAATGTTAAATGCCAACAGTATATGCTTTCGGCATTTAGCGATGCCGGGCAAACATGATTCGCTACAGTGAATCATGTCCGCCCGGCAAAGGATAAATTGACCCCTATGTATATCATATGTATACATATATACAGTATATATATATATATATATATATATATATATATATATATATATATATATAGTATAGATATATATTGTACCAAAATTGTGCCAAAATACCAGATCAGATATATGTAAAAATATGTATTTATGAATAAATAGAACATATTGTGCTTTCTGAAGAACATTGGAATGTGAAATATTCATATTTTCATGTCAGCTTAGTGCACTTGAGAATATGCGATTGGGTTTGCACATGAGTAGAGTGTTGGGTTTATTTCCACTTTTTTTCTCCATTAATCTCTATGGGGGAATATGTGAATTTTCAGCTTTTTGCGCTTGTAAAAAAAAAAGCTTACTACTAGCGCAGTTAGGACTTGAGAGGGAGCATTTAAACATGCTCCACTTGTAATCTGGGAGATAGATAATGGTATTAGCATCTTGTGGGATTTATTAGTTCAGATGTTTGCTCTTCATGATCATAATGGACTATGAGGAATATAGACAGGACAATATGGCTCCTATGGTGTATTGCTCCCTCATGATGTTCCATTATTCCAAGATAATAATTCCCCAAATGCACACATAAACAAATTCCAAAGCGGCTTTGTGAACACAAGGATGTAATCAAATATATTTATAGGTAGTTGTGGATTGCAGCGTCCAAAGTAGATTTACTCTTGAATAATTTGCAAAGAGCTGAAGGCTTGTTTTCTTTAAGAATGGTGAGGTATTCTGCAGGAAAATGGTGGCCCCTATTTAATAGGTCCTTGATATTAACATATTAAAAGTTGTATGTTTAAGTTGCAATTCTTTCCAACAAGAGTAACTGTACTGCACATGTTTAACCATGCAAATAACAAATTGTAACTTACCATATTATAACACAAAATATATAACCTATCCATGCACATGTCTGAAGCACTATCTGCTGCCGTCTAGTCCTCAAAAGTATGTGCAAACTATCTATCTCGGTGTTCTCTTTAACAAAGAATACTATAAAAATGGAGTTAACTTGATAATATAAGTAAATTGTAAACTTTTTAAATTGTATGCTTGTTCTGAATTTTGGGGAAATAAAATGATGTTTGATGTCACTTTAATTAGTTGCAAATTATCAATACTTTCAAAGAAAAGAGATGAAGAGAACAAAAATAACCGGCTGAAGTATGTAAAGAAGAGGCTGAAATAACAAAGTACTCCAAGTTCATGCTTTTTCAGTTTATTTTTGTAAGTTTTAACTTAAGAGGTTGTCTTATTAATATATTTGGGTGTTTAGGTGTTAGGAGTTTCAACAATGTTGTACAGGTACAAAGCCACAAATTTGGAATTCCAAAATCCAAACTTATTTTGAAATACAAACTTTTTAATTAATATTTTTTTAAAAATACAATTACCACAATCACAATCTTCATTGTCTGTCTTTGTTTTTTCTTTTTTTTGTCTTCTAAAATGCAAATAATAGTCTATATTTAACAATAACAACAAATATTACCTTTCTGAAAACAGTACTGCAGTGTTTCTCAATGATGTTCCTCAAGTAACCCCAACAGGCCAGGTTTTCATTATAGCGGAACCAGTGCACAGGTGATATAATCAGCTGATCAGTAACCATGGTAACTAACCTGCTCTCACCAATCAGCTGATTATTTCACCTGTGTTCTAGATCAGCTACAATGAAAATCTGGCCTGTTGGGGGTACTCGAGGACTGTGGTTGAGAAACCCTGCAGTACTCTACTAACTTTCTGAGGGTACTATGTATGCAAAAATATTAACAAATTATATAAGATTGCCTCTAGGTTGCATGTATGAGCTGTATTATGAAATGCAAATATAGTCTAAATGGCATAAGATATTGCTATTTACAGTTAGTCGAATCCCCGCTTCATGCTGTCCCATTTTAAAAATACAAAGGCCCAGATTACGGTGCTAATGAGCAGTTTTCACTCACCGCTCACTTACCTACAGCGCTGGTATTACGAGTTTTCAGAAACTCGTTGTTAAAAGACTAGAAGTGAGCATTGAGCAAAATTTTGCTCATTACCGCACTCCAATACCAGAGCTGCTTAAGTCAGTGGTGAGCTGGTGTAACATGCTCGTGCACGATTTCCCCATAGGAATCAATGGGGAGAGCCGGCTGAAAAAAAGTCTAACACCAGCAAAAAAGCAGAGTAAAACTCCTTAACGCAGCCCCATTGATTCCTATAGGAAATAAAATGTATGTTTACACCTAACACCCTAACATGAACCCGAGTCTAAACACCCCTAATCTTACACTTATTAACCCCTAATCTGCCGCTCCGGACAGCCGCCGCCACCTACATTATACTTATCAAGCCCTAATCTGCTGCCAGGCCAACATTCGCCGACACCTACATTATATGTAGTAACCCCTAATCTGGGCCGTCGCCAAATGGCACCCAGCCACCTACCTACACGTAATAACCCCTAATCTGCCGCACCCAACGTTGCCGCCACTATAAATAAACATTTTAACTCCTAACCCGCTGAACTCCCGCTTAAATATTATTAACCCGCTAATCTGCCGCCGCCAATGTTGCCGCCACCAAATCTACTTTTATTAACCCCTAATCTGCCGCCCTCAACGGTCGCCGCCACTATATTAAAGTTATTAACCCCTAAACCTAACCTAAACCTAACACCCCTCCTAACTTAAATATAATTTAAATAAATCTAAATAAATATTACTATCGTTAACTAAATTATTCATATTTAAAACTAAATACTTACCTATAAAATAAACCCTAAGATAGCTACAATATAACTAATAGTTACATTGTAGCTATTTTAGGATTTATTTTTATTTTACAGGCAAGTTTGTATTTATTTTAACTAGCTAGAATAGTTATTAAATAGTTATTAACTATTTAATAACTACCTAGTTAAAATAAAGAAATTTACCTGTAAAATAAAACCTAACCTAAGTTACACTAACACCTAACACTACACTATAATTAAATAAATTAACTAAATTAAATACAATTACCTACATTAAATTTAATTAGCTAAAGTAGAAACCCCCCCCCACTAAATTACAGAAAATAATAAACAAATTACAAAAATTTAAACTAATTACACCTAATCTAATAGCCCTATTAAAATAAAAAAGCCCCCCCAAAATAAAAAAAAACCTTGCCTAAACTAAACTACCAATAGCCCTTAAAAGGGCCTTTTGCGGGGCATTGCCCCAAAGTAATCAGCTCTTTTACCTGTAAAAAAAATACAAACAATCCCCCAACAGTAAAACCCACCACCAACACAACCAACCCCCCAAATAAAATACTAGCTAAAAAAAGCTAAGCTCCCCATTGCCCTGAAAAGGGCATTTGGATGGGCATTGCCCTTAAAAGGGCAGTTAGGTCTTTTGCCGCCCAAATCCTAATCTAAAAAATAAAACCCACCCAATACACCCTTAAAAAAACCTAACACTAACTCCCTGAAGATCGACTTACCGGGAGATGTCTTCATCCAGGCCGGGCGAAGTGGTCCTCCAGACGGGCAGAAGTCTTCATCCAAGCCAGGCAGAAGTGGTCCTCCAGATGGGCAGGTCTTCATTAAGACCGCATCTTCTATCTTCATCCATCCAGCGCGGAGCCCTTTTAAGGGCTATTGGTAGTTTAGTTTAGTCTAGGGGGTTTTTTTTTTATTTTGGGTGCTTTTTTATTTTAATAGGGCTATTAGATTAGGTGTAATTAGTTTAAATTTCTGTAATTTGTTTATTATTTTCTGTAATTTAGTGTTTGTTTTTTTTGTACTTTAGCTAATTTAATTTAATGTAGGTAATTGTATTTATTATATAGTTATATTATAGCTATCTTAGGGTTTATTTTACAGGTAAGTATTTAGTTTTAAATAGGAATAATTTAGTTAATGATAGTAATATTTATTTAGATTTATTTAAATTATATTTAAGTTTGGGGGGTTGTTAGGTTTAGGATTAGACTTAGGTTTAAGGTTAATAAATTTAATATAGTGGCGGCGACGTTGGGGGCGGCAGATTAGGGGGGTTAATAAATGTAGGTAGGTAGGTGGGCGATTATAATGTGGGTGGGTTAATACTGTAATATTTAACTAATCTGGAAAGAAGAACAAAAGCGCATCCTCCAACTCAAGTGAAGATTTTTATTGTAACAAATAAAGCGCTAAAAATATGCACTTACAAAGATTTCAAACAAAGATACGCCTGTCAGTGTAACCCAGTCCAGTATAACAGATGAGCCATTCTGTGCTTTCCCCGTGCAACCCGCTGCCTTTCAAATTTTAACAGTCCTCTATAGTTTTTGAAACCTGTATAGGCTAATCGGTTACTGGGAGATTTTAGTCTTATGCTGTATGGTCCTCGGTCCCTCAACGCGTTTCCCCTGACGCCGGTCGGTGCTTTCCTCAAGAGGTAAGCTTGTCTAGCACTTGCTGCATACGCAGGCTTTTTTGCATTATTAGAGTAACGCCCCTCTGACTGGAACAGCCAATCATTGCTTGTAAATTACTAATGTTGCCGTATAGTGTTAAACAAAGTTGCCATTGTTATTGTCTTAGTATATTACATTAACAGATCAGATGTATCATTTTGTATTACGGATACCTCTTTTCCAAAAATGCATATTGCGGTATAATCATACATATACACTCGATAATAATACATACTTAGTTAAAATTCAAACAGTTACGAAAATTCAAATGATTTTAAAAATTACATAAATACATAATTAAATTAATCAATGTAACATTTAAAATATGAAATATGGGTTAAAAACAATTTTTTAAAATATTGAATATTAAAAATATCAAATTCATATAAGCCCATAACGAATAATTATTTTATAATAATTATATTATCATTGCCACATTCCTAATTTGATAAGATAAAATAAGATTCTTGCAGTAAAACTGATATCTAAAAAAGTGCAACAATGGAATACAGTAATTAAAATGTACTAAGTTTACATAAATGCCTGTATATCTAAATCTACATTTAATCCTTTGGGTTCAGAGCTATTTAATTTATAAATCCAGTAAGTCTCTTGTCTTCTTAACTGAGGAGTCTATTTTCTACTGTTGGAGGTATCCAATCGATTACTTGGATTTTAGGTGATCTGGGGTCACAATTATGAACCCTCCACAAAATGTTTTGATACACTAGTTTCAGTAACTTAATTTTAATATTGTAGAGATGCTCTGCTGAAACGTCTCCTAATTTTTCTCTTGGTGCGCCCTACGTATTTTAAGCCACATCCACAAGTAAGCAAGTATACTACGAAAATAGCATCACAATGGAGATCATCCAAAAATAATCTATAAAAAGGGAAGAAATTTGAAAAATATTTTAGCGCCTAGCAAATTAAAGGGCAATACTAAGATTATAGAAAACAGTAACTGGCTTTCTAACCTTAAAGGAACCAAGAGATGTGGAAAATCTAGTGTGTAGTATGTGTATACACATTGATCCATCTAAAAAATTTAGCAATCCTGGTAATTCCCAAGAGTTTGAAATTAAATATAAAAACAATTGTGATGCTATTTTCGTAGTATACTTAATTATTCGTTATGGGCTTATATGAATTTGATTTTTAATATTCAATATTTTAAAAAATTGTTTTTAACCCATATTTCGTATTTTAAATGTTACATTGATTTAATTTAATTAGGGTATTTATGTAATTTTTAAAATCATTTCAATTTTCATAACCGTTTGAATTTTAACTAAGTATATTTTATTATCGAGTGTATATATATATATATATATATAGAGAGAGAGAGAGCAATAACAGTTAAAGTGCACTCACTGTTCCAAGGATCATCTGCCGGGGTGCTGCGTGGAAAAATGTAGATTTACGTTCAACCCCAAGGAAGAAAACGCTTCACTCTCTGGTCTTTTCATCAATATTTATTTATTATTCACAAGAGTTGTATTACAGCATTCCCAGACGTTTCGACACCTATTGGTGTCTTTTTCAATGGGTATTTGCCAAAATTCTTTTGTCCCAAAAAGGCTCCTAACAAACTATTCCTAACCGCTTACCTATAAACCCCCGTATGTGCTCATGTCACTTCCGGGTGCCATGGAGGGCCGCTCCCCCTTGCGCGTGTCACTTGCTCTTTCTCTGGCCGCGTGGCTAATTAACATAGCTCCACCTGCGTGTTGGACGTATATCAAACACGTAGTACACCCAAATGTGCGCATGTTAGGGGCCAGCCAACTCCGATAGCATCGACTGACTAAAAATCGTGTATTAAAAAATGTATTATAAAAGCTTATCTATCCCGTCTATTTATTAAAAAAGTGCTGTGAAAGCACAGAATAAGAGCCCTTAATTATTTCCTATTTACACAGTGAACCTAGATACCCAATTTATTTTGTCAACTATATATCCATTAACATCATCTCAAGCTTGTTTGTACTAACATAACGACAGTTCTATAGTTGATTGTAAAAAAATTGTATGGACGTGGAGTTACTTGGTTGGTGGGGGAAACTTATCATAATAGCATTCATCCCTAATGGAATAAGGTAGAAAAACTTTTTGGTCCTCAGACAGTACACTATATTCATGGAGCTTCTTTGTTTACAAATGTTCTTATTCCATCCACTCTATACAAATGGGTAAGAACAGTCCCTTATAATAGAAATGACCTGGATCAAACAATCCTAGACTTCCCATTATAGGAAAACATTAAAAATCCAGTTGTATATTTAGTCCTTTTGGTGCTACTGTTATCCAGGTCGGTAGATCCAGGAGGTTTCCACCTGGAGGAGTTTGGTATTTCTATCTCCCCCTCTTCGTAAGGGCGGCACATGATCTATGATTATGGTCCTCAGACTTGCAGCTGTGTGTCCTGCCTGGAGAAAATGTCGAGCCACAGGTTGATCAGACTCACGTTTCTCAATCGCTTTGCCTGATCGCATGGCGATGATTCGCCATCCTCTCATGAAAGGTGGTCGAGTGTTTTCCCACATACATCAGGGAACACGGACACATCAGTACATAGATCACGTAGGTACTAAGGCATGACAGCCTATGCAGAATCTTGTACTTCCTCCCAGTGTGGTGGATGATGGAAGTGCATACCAGTCAGCATGCTATTACATGTGAGTGCAGTCACCACATCTGTAGCATCCCAGTTTTCCTTTTTGTATCCAACCATGTCCCCCTTTTCCGTAACACTTAACCGGGTCATTGTGGACCAAAATATCCTTTAAATTGGGTGCTCTTTTGTATACCATCCGTGGTGATTTGTACGTGTAAAAGGGTAAGGTCTTGTCAGAACTCACAATTTCCCAATTCTTCTTTACCGACTCTGATAGAATCTTAGATATGGGGTTGAACGTTGTTTATAAAATTGATGTTGTCACTCACATCTTTCCACATTCTTCTTCACACCCTGAGGCAGAAGTAATGACTTTTGATCTTGTTGCACCCAATTCAGTGTGTACCTTTTTGATCAATTTTCGTCCATAGCCCCGTTGCTCCAATTTATTGACCATTTCTTCCTCTTGGATTCTCCTTGTCTCCGGTAGTGTATTATTGCGGACCACTCGCGTAAGCTGAGAGGAGACAACACCTCTTTTTTGATGTCCCAGATGGTTAACTTGTGGACAGCAACAAGGAGTTTTTTGTCAGTGGGCTTTGAGTACAATGAGGGTTGAAAATTTACAACCCTCATCATCATTGTAAATTGTAATATTTAAAAACAAATCACAAGCAGTATTTTTCAAATACAGAAACTGCAACGTGAAAAAAGCACTTAGCCAGGTCAAAAACAGGTACTCACAGTTGTATAAATTGGAACAACGGGGCTATGGGACGAAAATTGATCAAAAAGGTTACACACTGAATTGGTGCAACAAGATCAAAAGTCATTACTTCTGCCTCAGGGTGTGAAGAAGAATGTGGAAGATGTGAGTGACAACATCAATTTTATAACAACGTTCAACCCCATATCTAAGATTCTATCAGAGTCGGTAAAGAAGAATTGGGAAATTGTGAGTTCTGACAAGACCTTACCCTTTACACGTACAAAATCACCACGGATGGGTATAACAAAAGAAGGCACGCCAATTTAAAGGATATTTTGGTCCACAATGACCCGGTTAAGTGTTACGAAAAGGGGACATGGTTGGATACAAAAAAGGAAACTGGGATGCTACAGATGTGGTGACTGCGACTACGTGTAATAGCATGCTGACTGGTATGCACTTCCATCATCCACACACTGGGAGGAAGTACAAGATTCTGCATAGGCTGTCATGCCTTAGTACCTACGTGATCTATGTACTGATGTGTCCGTGTTCCCTGATGTGGATTGTGTGGGAAAACATCGACCACCTTTCGTGAGAGGGATGGCGAATCATCGCCATGCGATCAGGCAAGCGATTGAGAAACGGAGTCTGATCAACCTGTGGCTCGACATTTTCTCCAGGCAGGACACACAGCTGCAAGTCTGAGGACCATAATCATAGATCATGTGCCGCCCTTACGAAGAGGGGGGAGATAGAAATACCAAACTCCTCCAGGTGGAAACCTCCTGGATCTACCGACTGGATACAGTATCACCAAAAGGACTAAATATACAACTGGATTTTAATGTTTTCCTTTAATGGGGGAAGTCTAGGATTGTTTGATCCAGGTCAATTCTATTATAAGGGACTGTATTACCCATTGTATAGAGGGATTGGGAATAAGAACATTTGTAAACCAAAGAAGCTCCATGATATAGTGTACTGTTGCGGACCAAAAAGGTTTTTCTACCTTATTCCATTAGGGATGAATGCTATTATGATAAGTTTCCCACCAACCAAGTAACTCCACGTCCATAACAATTTTTTACAATCAACTATAGAACTGTCGTTATGTTAGTACAAACAAGCTTGAGATGAAGTTAATGGATATATAGTTGACAAAATAAATTGGGGTATTAGGTTCACTGTGTAAATAGGAAATATTAAGGGTCTTATTCTGGTGGCTTTCACAGCACTTTTTAATAAATAGACGGGATAGATAAGCTTTTATAATACATTTTTAATACACGATTTTTAGTCAGTCCGATGCTATCGGAGTTTGCTGGCCCCTGACATGTGCACATTTGGGTGTACTACGTGTTGATATATGTCAACACGCAGGTGGAGCTATGGTTAATTAGCCACGCGGCAGAGAAAGAGCAGTAACACGCGCAAGGGGGGAGCGGCCTCCATGGGCACCGGAAGTGACATGAGCACATACGGGGGTTATAGGTAAGCGGTTAGGAATAGTTTGTTAGGAGCCTTTTTGGGGACAAAAGAATTTGGCAAATACCCATTGAAAAAGACACCAATTAGGTGTCGAAACATCTGGGAATGCTGTAATACAACTCTTGTGAATGAATAAATAAATATTGATGAAAGACCGGAGAGTGAAGCGTTTTCTTCCTTGGGGTTGAACGTAAATATATATATATATATATATATATATATATATATATATATATATAATTATACCGCAATATGCATTTTTGGAAAAGAGTATCCATAATACAAAATGATTACATCTGATCTGTTAATGTAATATACTAAGGCCTAGATTTGGAGTTTGGCGGTAGCTGTGAAAACCAGCGTTAGAGGCTCCTAACGCTGGTTTTAGGCTACCTCCGGGTATTTGGAGTCACTCAAAAAAGGGTCTAACTCTCACTTTTTCAGCCGCGACTTTTCCATACCGCAAATCCCCTTACGTAAATTGGCGTATCCTATCTTTTCAATGGGATTTTTCTAATTCCGGTATTTAGAGTCATGTCTGAAGTGAGGCGTTAGAAATCTAATGACAAAACTCCAGCCGCAGAAAAAAAAGTCAGTAGTTAAGAGCTTTCTGGGCTAACGCATGGTTCATAAAGCTCTTAACTACTGTACTCTAAAGTACACTAACACCCATAAACTACCTATGTACCCCTAAACCGAGGTCCCCCCACATCGCCGCAACTCCGATTAAATTTTTCTAACCCCTAATCTGCCGACCCCCACCTACGTTATCCTTATGTACCCCTAATCTGCTGCCCCTAACACCGCCGACCCCTATATTATATTTATTAACCCCTCATCTGCCCCCCACAACGTCGCCGCCAGCTACCTACACTTATTAACCCCTAATCTGCCGTCCGCACGCCACCGCCAGCTACATTATCCCTATTCACCCCTAATCTGCTGCCCTAACATTGCCGACCCCTATATTATATTTATTAACCCCTAACCTGCCCCCCACAATGTCGCCGCCACCTACCTACAATAATTAACCCCTAATCTGCCGACCGCAATGAGCCGCCAGCTACATTATAGCTATGTACCCCTAATCTGCTGCCCCTAACACCGCCGACCCCTATATTATATTTATTAACCCCTAACCTGCTCTCCCTAACATCGCCGACACCTAACTTCTATTATTAACCCCTAATCTGCCGACCGAATCTCGCCGCTATTCTAATAAATGTATTAACCCCTAAAGCTAAGTCTAACCCTAACACTAACACCCCCCCTAAATTAAATATAATTTTAATCTAACGAAATTAATTAACTCTTATTAAATAAATTATTCCTATTTAAAGCTAAATACTTACCTGTAAAATAAATCCTAATATAGCTACAACATAAATTATAATTATATTATAGCTATTTTAGGATTAATATTTATTTTACAGGTAACTTTGTATTTATTTTAACCAGGTACAATAGCTATTAAATAGTTAAGAACTATTTAATAGCTAAAATAGTTAAATAATTACAAATTTACCTGTAAAATAAATCCTGACCTAAGTTACAATTAAACCTAACACTACACCTATCAATAAATTAATTAAATAAAATACCTACAATTACCTACAATTAAACCTAACACTACACTATCAATAAATAAATTAAATACAATACCTACAAATAACTACAATGAAATAAACTAACTAAAGTAAAAAAAATAAAAAACAACTAAGTTACAAAAATAAAAAAATATTTACAAACATAAGAAAAAATCTTACAACAAATTTAAACCTAATTACACCTACTCTAAGCCCCCTAATAAAATAACAAAGCCCCCAAAATAAAAAAATGCCCTACCCTATTCTAAATTACTAAAGTTCAAAGCTGTTTTACCTTACCCAGACTGAACAGGGCCCTTTGCGGGGCATGCCCCAAGAAGTTCAGCTCTTTTGCCTGTAAAAAAAAACATACAATACCCCCCCCCAACATTACAACCCACCACCCACATACCCCTAATCTAACCCAAACCCCCCTTAAATAAACCTAACACTAAGCCCCTGAAGATCATCCTACCTTGTCTTCACCATACCAGGTTCACCGATCCGTCCTGGCTCCAAAATCTTCATCCAACCCAAGTGGGGGCTGGCGATCCATCTTCCGGCGGCTGAAGAGGTCCAGAAGAGGCTCCAAAGTCTTCATCCTATCCGGGAAGAAGAGTAGATCCAGACAGGCAACCATCATCTTCCAAGCGGCATCTTCTATCTTCATCCGATGAGGACCGGCTCCATCCTGAAGACATCCACCGCGGACCCATCTTCATCCGGCGACGTCCAACTGAAGAATGACGGTTCCTTTAAGGGACGTCATCCAAGATGGCGTCCCTCGAATTCCGATTGGCTGATAGGATTCTATCAGCCAATCGGAATTAAGGTAGGAATATTCTGATTGGCTGATTCCATCAGCCAATCAGAATCAAGTTCAATCCGATTGGCTGATTCCAATCAGCCAATCAGATTGAGCTCGCATTCTATTGGCTGATCGGAACAGCCAATAGAATGCAAGCTCAATCTGATTGGCTGATTGGATCAGCCAATCGGATTGAACTTGATTCTGATTGGCTGATGGAATCAGCCAATCAGAATATTCCTACCCTTAATTCCGATTGGCTGATAGAATCCTATCAGCCAATCGGGAATTCGAGGGACGCCATCTTGGATGACGTCCCTTAAAGGAACCGTCATTCTTCAGTTGGACGTCGCCGGATGAAGATGGGTCCGCGGTGGAGGTCTTCAGGATGGAGCCGGTCCTCATCGGATGAAGATAGAAGATGCCGCTTGGAAGATGATGGTTGCCTGTCTGGATCTACTCTTCTTCCCGGACAGGATGAAGACTTTGGAGCCTCTTCTGGACCTCTTCAGCCGCCGGAAGATGGATCGCCAGCCCCCACTTGGGTTGGATGAAGATTTTGGAGCCAGGACGGATCGGTGAACCTGGTATGGTGAAGACAAGGTAGGATGATCTTCAGGGGCTTAGTGTTAGGTTTATTTAAGGGGGGTTTGGGTTAGATTATGGGGTATGTGGGTGGTGGGTTGTAATGTTGGGGGGTTCAGGGCTGGTAAGGTAAAGAGCTTTGAACTTTAGTAATTTAGAATAGGGGTAGGGAATTTTTTATTTTGGGGGCTTTGTTATTTTATTAGGGGGCTTAGAGTAGGTGTAATTAGTTTAAAATTGTTGTAAGATTTTCCTTATGTTTGTAAATATTTTTTTATTTTTTGTAACTTAGTTGTTTTTTATTTTTTGTACTTTAGTTAGTTTATTTCATTGTAGTTATTTGTAGATATTGTATTTAATTAATGTATTGATAGTGTAGTGTTAGGTTTAATTGTAGGTAATTGTAGATATTTTATTTAATTAATTTAATGATAGTGTAGTGTTAGGTTTAATTGTAACTTAGGTTAGGATTTATTTTACAGGTAATTTTGTTATTATTTCAACTAGGTAACTATTAAATAGTTATTAACTATTTAATAGCTATTGTACCTGGTTAAATAATTACAAAGTTACCTGTAAAATAAATATTAATCCTAAAATAGCTATAATATAATTATAATTTAGAGTGTAGCTATATTAGGATTTATTTTACAGGTAAGTATTTAGCTTTAAATAGGAATAATTTATTTAATAAGAGATAATTATATTTAATTTAGGGGGTTGTTAGTGTTAGGGTTAGACTTAGCTTTAGGGGTTAATACATTTATTAGAATAGCGGTGAGCTCCAGTCGGCAGATTAGGGGTTAATAATTGAAGTTAGGTGTCGGCGATGTTAGGGAGGGCAGATTAGGGGTTAATACTATTTATTATAGGGTTAGTGAGGCGGATTAGGGGTTATTAACTTTATTATAGTAGCGCTCAGGTCCGGTCGGCAGATTAGGGGTTAATAAGTGTAGGCAGGTGGAGGTGACGTTGTGGGGGGCAGATTAGGGGTTAATAAATATAATATAGGGGTCGGCGATGTTAGGGCAGCAGATTAGGGGTACATAGGGATAATGTAAGTAGCGGCAGTTTACGGAGCGGCAGATTAGGGGTTAATAATAATATGCAGGGGTCAGCGATAGCGGGGGCGGCAGATTAGGGGTTAATAAGTGTAAGGTTAGGGGTGTTTTAGACTCGGGGGTACATGTTAGAGTGTTAGGTGCAGACGTAGGAAGTGTTTCCGCATAGCAAACAATGGGGCTGCGTTAGGAGCTGAACGCGGCTTTTTTGCAGGTGTTAGGTTTTTTTTCAGCTCAAACAGCCCCATTGTTTCCTATGGAGGAATCGTGCACGAGCACGTTTTTGAGGCTGGCCGCGTCCGTAAGCAACTCTGGTATCGAGAGTTGAAGCTGCGTTAAATATGCTCTACGCTCCTTTTTTGGAGCCTAACGCAGCCTTTATGTGGACTCTCAATACCAGAGTTATTTTTATGGTGCGGCCAGAAAAAAAGGCCGGGCATTAGCTACGCGGGTCCTTACCGACAAAACTCTAAATCTAGCCGTAAGACAATAATAATGGCAACTTTGTTTAAAACTATACGGCAACATTAGTAATTTACAAGCAATGATTGGCTGTTCCAGTCAGAGGGGCGTTACTATAATAATACAAAAAAGCCTGCGTATGCCGCAAGTGTTAGACAGGCTTACCTCTTGAGAAACCGGTGTCGGGGGAAACGTGTTGAGGACCAAGGACCATACAGCATAAGACTAAATCTCCCAGTGACCGATAGCCTATACAGGTTTCAAAAATACAGAGACTGTTAAAGTGCACCGGGGAAAGCACAGGACGGCTCAGCTGTTATACCGGATGGGTTACACTGACAGGCGTATCTTTGTTTGAAATCTTGTAAGTGCATATTTTTTAGAGCTTTATTTGTTACAATAAAAATCTTCACTTGAGTCGGAGGATGCGCTTTTGTTCTTCTTTCCAGATTATGCTATTCCTTTTCTGAAGCACAAGAGTCAACAGATAGAAAAGCAGCACCTGGCAAAAGTGTTTGCGAATGTGATGATCGCTAGCAGCTTCTGTGTTTGCATCGTAAAGCATTTCTAAGGCATTTTCAGAGGAAGAGGAAGAGAGCAATAATAAGGCTACATATTCTGGATCTGATCTGTTTGCCGGTTCCAATACAGGTCGTATACAATAATTGAACAGTGTCTGAGAATACGTGACATTCATTTGGATTCCAAATATGCCCATTATATGTGGACATTGTTGATTGTATATGCTATAACAGGATTACATTCCTAAAAAAGTCCTAAAAAAAGTTTTGACTTGCCTAATAAGTTGTTACTTGCCTAATATATATTTTCACATTTTGTTTTTATTTTTCTGTATTTATATATATTTATTTTAGGGGATCCATTGTGTGTCTACTATTAGCGCCCATATATTTTACTTTTGAATATTTAACTAATGTTTGTGAGGCGGGAGTGCAGTGGTTTAGGGGTTAATATGCTTATTATAGTGGCGGCGACGTTGGGGGCGGCAGATTAGGGGTTAATAAATATAATGTAGGTGTCGGCGATGTTGGGGTCAGCAGATTAGGGGTTCATACATATAATGTAGGTGGTGGCCGTGTCCGGAGCGGCAGATTAGGGGTTACATTTTTTATTTTAGTATTTGCGATGCGGGAGGGCTCGGTTTAGGGGTTAATAGGTAGTTTATGGGTGTTAGTGTACTTTTTAGCACTTTAGTTATGAGTTTTATGTTACAGCATTGTACCATAAAACTCATAACTACTGACATTTAAATGCGTTAGGACTCTTGACAGGGTAGGGTGTACCGCTCACTTTTTGGCCTCCCAGGACAGACTCGTAATATTAGCGCTATGGAAGTCCCATAGAAAAAAGACTTTACAAAGTTTATGTAAGTCGTTTTGCGGTAAGGCCAAAGAAGTGTGCGGTGACCCTAAATCTGCAAGACTCGTAAAACCAGCGGGTGTAAAAAAGCAGCGTTAGGGCCTCTTAACACTGCTTTTTTACCCTAACGCACAACTCGTAATCTAGCCGAAATATTCCAAAATACAAACTATTCTGAAATACAAACCTTTTCTGGACCCAAGCAGTTTGCATATAGGGTTTTCTACCTGCAGTTAGATTATGGGGTTTCAATTCCAGAAAAAGTTTACAAGGAGCTACATATAGAGGTGATACAAATGTAAAGGAGTAATTGTAGGGGAAATTGAGTATAAATAATTTAACTTTATATTAATGGGTATATCTTGCAGTGGAGGCTTGTGCAGTGGGTTTTAAGGAGTTTCAGTAGGGTTTATAGTTAGGGATAGTAGAGATGGGGTCTATTTAAGTGAATAAGATCATTTGTGTGGCCATGATTAGAGTTAATTTTGGGTAAGTTGAGGCCAGTGGCTATTCTTAAGCGGTTAAGCTCTATAATGCTTGAGGCCATGTGTACCTCCCCAGACATCTGGACTACTCCATTCTAAATTCTAGGACCACTACAGGTTGAAGTCTAAGTATTTGTTGACAATATTTTTAGCAACCATACACTTGGAGCCACTATTCTGTAGTAACCACATATTATGCATTATCACTAAATAATTGCAATTTGACTTTGATGATGTCAATGAATCTAAGCCATTAGAAATTAGTGGATTAACACTAAGATACTTTAAATCAGATTTTTAAACAATGGGTAACTTCTACAAAAGCTTAAGGGGCCAAATTATCAAGCTCCGAATGGAGCTTGATGCCCCTGTTTCTGCGCAAGCCTTCAGGCTCTGAGGCTGCGGACATCAATCCGCCCGATCCTATACCATTGGGCTGATTGACTCCACCTGCTAGTGGCTAATTGGCCAAGAATCTGCAGGGGGCATCATTGCACAATCAGTTAACAAGAACTGCTTGTGTAATGATAAATGCCGACAGCGTATGTATTTATCGATGTGCGGTGCACATGATACGCTACATCATATCATGTCCGCTCGCACTTTGATAAATTGACCCCTAAAAGTTAATCTTCAAAAAATAATGTTATAGTTTAAAAAAGAATTGTAAAGCAAAATGTTGATAACGTCATAATTTCCTGCTGCACCACTTCAAATCTCTTGTTCATAAAAATAAAATGATGTAGTCTGTAATAGATGTTACAGAAAAAAGAGTGATCACTTTGAATTAATTATCTGATCTTCAAAACATACTGTTGTTATGCTCTGCATTATGATTTAAGAGGAATGCAGCAAGGAATTAGCTGTACAATGAAAGTCAAGAAAATAGAACTGTCAGAGGTTCTAGTGAAACTCAACACATTGTTTCCTATGCAACTATTGATATACTTTGTATTGTGAATATAAATTTGCACTTTCATTTTCTCTACTTTCATCCAAAAAAATAATAATTTATTGGGATATCAATATCAGCAAATGCATAGCATACAAACCTACCAAAATCTCTGTTGGCTTTGTTAATATTTTACATTTTGTCATATCAGAAAAAAAATAATTAACATTCACAACCATTTAAAAAAGACAAGAATACTCAAGTATTTATTTCAGAATTATTTTATTAATCCCTTTAGTATCTATTATTTTTGTTTTTTAGAAAAAAAACCTTTCTTCTTCAGTAATTACATAATTAAATAAATGCCACAGCATTCAGTTCCATGGTATTGCTGAAATCAGTAATATATATCCTGAATTTTCATTCTGTACCTCTTTGCATCAAACATTTTAAAATTGAGATCCATGTTATGATTGTTAGAATAAAGAAGAATTAATCAAAATGAGTAACTCAGCAGAAATACAGCATCTTTCTCTAGTATTCTAATCCTATAAACTCCAGAGAGTTATACATTTAACACAATTACCATTTACATGGAAATAGCTATGATCACACATTTTTCCTTTTTTATATATATTCTGGTGATGCCAGGAATTTTCATTTTAAATAATTATGCTTCTTGAACACCTCGCCTCAAATTTTTATTTTTGCTATTTGTAGACAGTACATGTTTAATTTGAAAAGCCTGATGAATCATGTTTGGCAAACTGATTATATGATATGAAAAATTTTCCCAATATCAGTTAAGGGACATTTAATAAAAAGTAAATTATATAGGAAATGAACAAATAAATAGAGGGAACCAGTTAGTTTCACACAATGTTGATTTTATTTTTGGTCCAACCACATCAGCAAGAACCAAGAAAGGAAATGCAAACTATCTGTATCTTCAACACTAATTGAGATCTCCTCTCCTATAGTGCAAAGCTTGATATTTCGAGGCCCTTTTGATAGAAATATTAAAGGCCATTGTTTTCATAAAAACTGCATATAAAATGAATGCATATATATAGCTGCACATATATCTTTCAGTGCTCACAGCATAAAATGGTAGCAAGAACCACTAAATATATGGTTTGGACCTTGAGGTCGCAGTCACTGATAAGATGCTTTCCCTAAAGAGTGATCGGGCTCCTTGGAGATAAGTATTATTTCGAGATAAAAAAATATTTAACATGATACCACCATCTCTGCTAAACTTGTATTTTCTTCTAGTGTTAGTCTGGCATGTCTGTTATGTATGCTGAAGCAACAAATTCAACACAGAAATGATAAGCTAGGTCAGGACGTTCTGGAAATGTAAATGGATTTTATAATATGTTGAGCTTAAAAAGACCACATCCAAGAAATGCCTTTGTCCAGCACATTTGCCAAACCAGTTTTATGTAGAATACAATTCAAAATGAGAAAGCTTTGAGCTAGATTTATCAACCGGCGACTGGACAGGATTCACATGCTGCATTTGATTGTAAATTGTGAGGTGCTGTTGTTCTTCAGATTTGCCATTGCACGAGCAAAAGCTTGTGCAATACCCCCCCACCCACTCTTGCGCAGTCATTTGCATGAAAGTAGGGTTTGTCAATTACCCCAGCCTAATGAATCTGGGGTGGTTGGTGAGAGGGTTTATGAAGCAGCGGTTTGAACCACTGCTTCATAAATATCAGTTGCAGGCTCAAATGAGCGACCTTGCAACTGACCAGTACTTTTGGCTAATGCTAAATCTAGCCCTTTATCTTCAAATGATTCTTAAATTCAAAACTATGCAAATAATAATTAATTTAGAACTGTGTTGTATTACGTTTTCCCTTATCATACACAAATTAAAGAACAATCCTTAATGAGAATATAAGAGAGATATCTCTGCCAACTTGTCCACGGTTTTTAAATGGAGGCATTAGTATATAAAACATTCTACTCTAGCATTTAATTTATAAAGGTTATAATGGACTTTTCTGGTATCCGATCACAGTATTAGGCTTCAATTACCAAGCAAGCTGTAGTAAATTCAGAAAACTATTTTACTGTTTTATATAGGTGCCAACAGAAATAAATTATGCTAGCAGGGAGGGGAAATTAAGTATTACATACTATACCATGGCCCTTGCTCAGTTGTAGCTGATGGCTATTTCTGAATCTGATATTCACATGGATAACTATTAACCTATGAGTTGTATAAACAATTCTTTCAGATCTCATATGAGGTTGCCACACAGCTGATATTTAACCATAACTACCAGTACTTTTAAAGGGAGAGTGAAGTCAAAATTAAACATGAATGTATTGGATAGAACATAACATTTTAAGCAACTTTCCCATTTACATCTATTATCAATTTTGCTTAGTTATTTTGGTATCCTTTGTTAAAAAGTAATATTAGGTGAGCTCAGCAGTGTGTGTGTGTATTAAGCCATCTGGCATATCTTCAGATACCACTCTTGACAAGCACAGTGGAATCAATGTTCCTTGTCTCATTTGTTGTGACCAATCAGGAAGAGGTGTAATTGAGTGTGTGGTCTGAGTTGACCAGTTACTTTGTAAAAGTTGCAGACACAGGAAAATGTACCCATACCATAAATATGTTGGAAGCAGTCCAGCCTCTCTGTAGAGAGTGGAACAATCACACATTTCAGAGGTATTTTGCTGCAAAAGTGGGCAACATAAATAATGTATATTGCAATTTTATTTTTGTTTCAAAATACAATAGTGAGTTTAATGTCCTTTCACATTTTGAAGCTTAACATTAACCTTTTGAAATGTAACACTGTTTTTTTTCTTAGAATATGCTTCCTCCCTTTGGAAGTTTAGTATTAACATATTTCTAAAACTTTTTTTTTGCCTAAATAAAGGCTGCTGACCTATATTGTGTGTGTGTGTGTGTGTGTATCTGTATATATATTTTTTGAGGTTAGTATGTTGTCAAGCAGACATTTGTATAATAGAAAGTTGAAAATTCACATAACTACATAGCAAAAGGAGTCAAATTTCAACATAGTTTATTACATTTTATGAAAAATTTGAGGATACTTGTACAATTAAATAAGAGCCTAAATGTCTAAAATAAAATTCACAACCTACACTATGACTAGAAGCATGAGAGAAAAATCTTAATGTAATTAGCAGAAGAAAATCTATGAACAGTAATTTATTAAATCTTGTTGGTAAACATTCATTCTAAACACATCTGTCTCAACAATATAAACAGGGATGTCCAACCTTTTCACATGAGGTTCTGTATCTGAACTTTTAAGTTAAAAAAAATAATTAACTGAAACAATTGTTTTTGTTTATTTTTTTATATGAACACATTACAGAAGAACAATTCTTTAGTAAGATTTATACCAAAGCTACATATGTGACCAGATTAAGAAATCTATGTATTGGATTAAAATAGTAAGATCAGGATTCATTTGTGGAGAGAGGAGGACTTTATGAGCTGTACATTAAGGAATTGTAGAGCTAAAGGTTGGATACTCCTGCTACATAACTACTAAAATTGTATTTAAAATTAGAGGGGATCCTGACATTAAAGTTGAAACTCACCACATTGCTTCCCAAGGATGTTATTGAGGCACATTAGAGAATTAGGTTTTGTGATTTATTTTGTAGGCTTATGAATTCCATTACTTCCATAACGTTCAAACTGGCAATACAAATCAGCACTTAGATTGTTATAAAACAAAAATGTACATTAAAACCAAAATGGTCTAGACAAGTTCCTGAGCTTATTTATGGCAAGATGAGCACAGATATGTTAAGAATTGACACAATTTAGACAATATGATTTTGAGTATTACAATAATGTATGTCTCATTAGACCTACACGATTATACACATTAAATATACAGCACTGCCTTATTGCCAGACATAAAAACTACAATTTAAAAGAAACTTGGAGAACATACTTTACATTTACAATAAATCCACACTGCAACCAACTGTACATCTTATTAGAACAATATTTTTAATATTAAAAAAAAAAAAAAATGTTGGTATTTCTACAGAAATCAAGAGGGTCTGACAATATTGACATTGTCACATAAATCCAAAGAAAAGATTGAAACAGCACATTACGCAGAGAACAATCATATCATTGGAAGAATGAATGGGTTTTAGATATCAGACAAAATGTATATTTGTACAAAAAATGCATGGTAGATGACTCTCTTGAATGGCCATTAATCAATACTTTGATGTAACAAGTGGGTTTTCATTGTTATGATTAAAATCAGCATTATGAGCAAGAGGATCTAAAATAACAGATGATATTAAAATGAATTAAGACCAGAAAGCTTTCACAAAATAATGCAATTGTTTTCAGTAAAATAATTATCTTTTAGGACTGTTGATATGGGGAAATTATATTTTGCACTGCCAAGAGTGCCTGAAGCATTTTTATTTTGATGCGTTTATCCAAAGATATGCATTTTTATTGTTTATCTAAATACATATAAGAAAAGCCTAAAATGCATTATTTTCTAGATAACACAATGGGGTAGATTTATCATAGTGCAAGCAAACATGATACAATGTAGCGTATCATGTCCGCTGCACATCGTTAAATGCAGACAGCATATGCTATCGGCATTTATCGTTGCACCAGCAGTTCTTGTGAACTGCTGGGGCAATGCCACCACCTTCAGATTCAATCAATCAACCCATTCGTATTCGATCGGGTGGATTTCTGTCCGCGGCCTCAGAGCAGTCTTTAGACCACTGCTTCATAACTTCTGTGTCTGGCGAACCTGAAGGCTCACGTGGAAGCAGGGGCATCAAGCTCATTACGGAGATTGATAAATCGGCCCCAATGTATTAGTATTCTAAATATGAATACATTTGCTATTGTTAATGCAAAACCAGGCACAAAGTGCATGAAAGCAGAGACGGTGCAGTTACACTTAAAAATCCCTGTATATATTAAAAAAGTTTTACAAAAATGTGCAGTTTAATATCTCAACTGCATACAGTTTAAGCCTGATTTTCTGCATTACACTATAAATAATAATGTTGTTTATTATTCCTTTGTGCCAGTGTAAAGAGGACTAATCTATGTTTGTAGGCAACAGCCCAATTCAAATACTATAAAAGCTGGAGACATTTTGCCAATTCTTTAAATTTGTTATGTGGTTTGGGTGGATATTTTGGCTCATATAAATAATTGAGGTTTAGTTTTGTGTTTCTTAAATTAATGTATAACAGAAGTATAATTAGAATTTGTAATGAATTTCAAAGAAAAGTGTGCAACTCCATACTCAAAAGCATCAATGTGCTCGTATTTAAGTGTATCCATGATTTAACATAGGGAAGCTAATACATCTAAGTAATTCTAATTATTTATTCAAAGAGATAATGAAATTATGGGTTATGCATGACTTTCAAGAACCAAAACAAGATTTGTTTTAAGTTTAGGGTTGTCAAAGGAATATTAGATAGTCAGTCCATCAATGTTTGCATGGAAAAGATTGAAGCTTACAGTTCTATCAGTGGAACATTGCAGTACACTGTGATTTTGGATAATCATGTGAGAGAGTGGATACAAGATTGGAAGAAAAGTTTAGCTGGGAAATTTAGAAGTTGTAGAGGCTTCAAGATAGATCCACCATCTAAGTGAGAAATTGTATCAAATTAAGAGGTTTGGCTCTTTCTTCAATAGACTGCAATGCATAAGCAAGTTTAGGCTCAAATAAGCAGGTAAGGAAGCTTATCTAATGGCATAATGTATAAACCTAAGATTTTTTTATGGTAGTTGAGATGGCATACATGCTTCTAGCCCAGCTTGTAAACCGAACATTATTCATGAGATATAGGCCCTAATGATATAAACCTCACAATTTCAGGTATGTTTCTTCTTGCTGACTATCACAGGGGCTGCCCTTGTGGAATTATCAGAAAATAGGGGCATGTCTCAAATTAAAAATAATGGAGCTTGGCTGGAAAGAGACACTTTACTCTGTAGAACGAAGTTAGCAGTGAGCAGGGGCGGAGTTTAAAAAGTAAATAATGCAGCCAATATAAATCACATTGCGCTGCTTTCTTCCTATAGAATCTTACAATTGCCTATATTTTTATCCGCATATGTTTTTCTATAAAGGTGATAACTATTTTGAGAAAAAACTGTGCGATCTGTAGTATAAAAACCTTTACAGAATTATGCTGGGATTAGATAGACAATTTCATATACACACCTGGAATGCCCATGTTTAGCCCATTTAAAAAAAAATGACCCTTTGTATTTTGCACTTAAATTTCTCCTTTTTTTACGCATGTAGTGTACTTAAATTACAATTTATTCTGTTCATATTTAATACAATTTATTCCGGTGTAATTTACATACCAATTTAACATTTTTTATAAAAACGTTTAAACTTTTATGGAAAAATTATAATGCAAACATTACACTAATTGCAGCATTAGTGACCCTAGATACACTGAAGACTCTCGCTTTTGAGCTTCAAACATTGCATCTCCACAGAAGGTCACCCCTAGTGATTAACAGATTTATGTTACTGACAAAACCAGACTTTATCTATGTTTATCCCCTTTGTGGGGCTTAAACACCTAGGCCTAGTTTTTATTGCTTTTGTAAACTATGCAAACTGGTGGTAACATAAAACAACTCAATAGACTTTAATGGAGATACTTGTGGTTACCAGCAGTTTACAACTGCACTGAAACTAGGCCATAGTTAGCTAGGATCAGTAATGACAAAATGATATATATCCAGAGTGTGTTATTTTTGTATTAGCTTATCCTTTTCAGATATTAACTGTATAATATTAGTGGGTGATTAAAAGTAGAAAGAGGGATAACACTGATTTCTTATGCAGTACAAACATCAACCAATTCATAAAGGTGTCATCCTATAAGAAGAAGCTCTGTATTTTTTATTTTCATTTGAGGCTTAAATGGACAGTAAAGTCATAATTAGACATTTATGATTTAGACAGAGCATACAATTTTAGACCGCTTTCCAATTTACTTCTATTATTTAATCTGCTTCCTTCTCTTGTTATCCTTTGCTGAAATGTTTATCTAGGTAAGCTCAGGAGCAGCAAATAACCTAGGTTCTAGCTGCTGATTGGTGGCTGCATATATATGCCTATTGCCATTGGCTCACCCATGTGTTTAGCTAGAAAATAGTAATGCATTGCTGCTTTTTCAACAAATGATACTAAAACAATGAAACAAATGAGTTAATAGAAGTAAATTAAAAAGTTGTTTAAAATTGTATACTCTATCTGAATAATGAAAGCAAATTTTGGGTTTCATGTCCCTTTTATGTAAAGTATATACAATAATTTTCAACGATGTGATTAAGAATTCAAAGTGTTTTTAAAATTTGCTTTTTCATGCAATAAATTGTTCAATTTTTTACGATTAATTATTTTTTTGGTCTCATTAATGAGCAATGGGCATGTCTAAAAGATTCAACATTAAAGGTAAAAAAACCTTTGTATATACAAATCAATGCAATTAAAGGAAAGCTAATCTGAAACACAAAAGAATAATAGGTAATGATAAGTGGCAATTATTTTTAAGGATTTAGGTATAAAAGACAATAAACTTAATACACTTACTTTTGTGGGTTTCTGAACAATAAGATGTTTGCCATACTATCATAAGAAAAAAATGAAAGATGCTTAAAGGGACACTAAGCCCTTTTTATTTTTCATGATTCAGATAGAGCATGCAATTTTAAGCAACTTTCTAATTTACTCCTATTATAATTTTTATTTGTTCTCTTGGTATCTTTATTTGAAAAGCAGGAATGAAAACTTAGGAGCCGGGCCTATTTACGTTCAGCACCCGGGTACTGCTTGCTGATTGGTGGCTAAATGTAGCCACCAATCAGTAAGTGCTATTCAGGGTCCTAAACCAAAAATAGGTTGGTTCCTATGTTTTCATTTCATAATTTTGCTACAGAAATAGTGAAATTTAAAAAATAAAAAATATATATCCAACAAAAACTGTGTTAGTCTTTAACATAGCTTGAAAAATTGTTAGAAAAGACAAGGCAATGAGCTTCACAGACTCCATCATTTTTAATATTAGTCTAAGTTTTAAAATTTTTGCAAATTATGAGTTATATGTAGATACCCAGAAGCTCATGAGTACAAAAAAAAGAGGCTTGTCAATGTGGTTGAATAATGATGTTTTTTTTCCCCCCACCAAATCTTGGAGTAAAAGGACACTTACTGAACTTGCAAAATAATTAATTTAATAAGGTGACATTTCAGGGTTGTAGCTTCAGCTTCAGACGCAAAGAACCAAAACAAAAACTTCTTATACACCCAATGGAATGTGGAAAAAGCAGCAGAGTAACCCACATAGTTGACATGTATGTACGATCACTGTGGAAACCTTAGCTTAAACAGTTGTGGCTGAATTAAAAACAAAGAACAGGGCACAAAAATGACAGGTGCTTTGTAAGCTGATTGGAAAGAGCAGTTATCCAGGTAACCTTTGCTACTGAATTAGAATTAAAAACAGTAAAGCAAACAAATGTCTGGACAATATATAGCACCAAATGTGTGAACCCAATTTTTGTTTGTTCCAGTGATGCACAGAAAAACATTTCAAAAGAAATTGTTAAAATATATTCTTATGGGAGAAATAATATTAATCAAAGCTCGGGGAATGCGTAGAACAACTAAATCTTATGCATTATTCTCTTGTTGAACTACAAATGTACTCTTCTAACTATATTTCACTAGCCACAACAATAAATTTAACTGTAATAAAAACATACCAAATTGACTCCTTTTTTTCATCCATCTCAATACCCAAATTTCAAACTAAGTCTGTTTCTTACAAGGTATCACATTAGTCATTTTACATATGATTTAATTATTAACTCACTCTTCCTTAAATGTATATTAGGATTTTCCATGATGTGTTTTTTTATGTGCATTGCTACAACTAGCAGTAATATTGACACAAATATTGTTTGGGTAATAATACATTTTATCTATACATTCTTCTGATTATATTCTGATTGTTATCTGTTTTTCTGTAATTTAGCAGCACTTTAAAGTCACCCATTGTCTTGTTCTTTGTTGTTAACACAGCCAACATTGTTTCTTCTGAATTATCCAAAGCCACCACTCATGCACTTTGATGTTGTGGCTGCAGAGAAGCTTTCTGGCTAAGTTCATCGTTTTTGGAACTGCAGCAAGTGTACTTTTCATCACATGATTGGTAAAAATTGGCAAACTCTATTATTAATTAAAGTGTACGCTGGTAGAATGTCTTTATTCCTAGGATACAAGTGCTGAGCCTTCTGAACAATTGAGACATCTTTTTTTTTTTATATAAATGACTTAAAGGAAGGATTAGATAACAACATTTCTCCCTTTATAGAGTATAATAAATTGTGTAACGAAATAGGGTAGAGTAGGATATAAGTTGCTTTAAGTAGATTAGCAAGAATTGAGCTTGTAAATGACAAATGATGTTTAACACTAATAAATGTAAGATTTCACATTTTGGAAGCAAAATTAAGAATGCTACCTTTTACATAAAATGGAGAATATTTAGCTAAACACTAGTGGGAAAGATCTTAGCATTATTTGCATATAACCTAAAAGGTAGGATTCAAACCCAGGTAGCAGCACCCAAGACAAATGGTATGTCAGCATCTATTAAAGGGGTCAAGGATGCGGATGAAGGAAACATTATCCTGTCCTTATACAAATTCCTGAAAAGATTTTACTTTCAGTATGAAAAGCAGTTTTGTGGACCATTTAAAAAAGGATATTGCAAAAATGGAAAATGTTTAGAGAACAGCTATACAATCACTAAGCAGAATAGAGTATTTAAGCTAAGAGGAGATATTAGCTAACTGATCTGTTTACTCTAGAAAATAGGCACATTAGAGGTGATATGATTGCTTTATATAAATATAGACATGTTCCATCCATACATAGATTTGGCAGTAGCACTATTTTAAAAATAAATATATATATATTTGTGACGAGAGGTTACACTTTAAGGCTAGAAGAAGGGAGATTTAATCTGTAAAAGAAATTAAACTGTTGAACTATTTGCCTGAGGAGGTAGTGACTGCAAATACAGTAAATAACTTTAAAAAGGGCTTAGATATATTTTTTTGGCTAAAGCAGAACAGAATTCATGGTCATGAATGGTTGTGTTAAATGTCTTAAGGTCTGTTCCCATAACAGTTTATTTACTATACAACAGGATTCACAGTGGTTTTCTAAAGGTTGAACTTGATGGA
Source organism: Bombina bombina (assembly GCF_027579735.1). Lineage (NCBI taxonomy): Eukaryota > Metazoa > Chordata > Amphibia > Anura > Bombinatoridae > Bombina > Bombina bombina. Next base: position 162,803,832 of record NC_069506.1, on the reverse strand, counting down.
CTGTTTGTCTTATATTGCAGTACTATGTAACTAAGCTTTTCATATTTTAGGCCTATGACATTTCAGTGTGGAGTCTGATACAGCACCCTAAATAAGAAAATCATTAACTGCCTGCAATAGGATATTAGCCTATGGTTCTCATTTTCTCTGTTTATAAACTATCCTGTTTTCAGAAAATGTTCAAAAAGCTATGTGATCATGACATCACCTAAAAATTGCACAGTTTATGTCCATTTTAGACATATGCAGTGAACTGTGGTCATCGTTGGCTCTCTATGACCTTCCTATATATATTTATGTTTAAAGGAACAGTAAACACTTGTAGCCTGATCTGCATTAGAAAAGATAACAACCTTGTTTGCTGCAATTGTATTTCCACACACTTCTTTTCTTACTTGGGGGAGAAAGTCTATATGTGAGTCTGTAGATGGAGTTGCTTGCCACAAACTGCAAATTAGGGAGAGCTATTGGCAAGTTTAGGATTTGAAGGCATACCATTTTTGAGAGCTAGGAAATCCACCATTTTCAGACTTAAATTACAGGAAAATAGGCAAAATAAATAACTAAATTATAATAGTTGTTTTACTTTTAATATTTAGGAATTGTATAAAGATGTTTACTGTCACTTTAAATCATGCACAAATATACATTTTTAAAACTTCCCTTTTCAGATTTCTACATTCTTCTATATAAGATAATGGATTTTTATTAATACAAAAATACCTTTAGTTTTGTAAAATGTTAATGATGTTACCTTTGGGTATCATATAAGCAAACTGCCCTAATCTTTGATTCTGTAGTTAATCAGTCTGGTTTGGTCTTCTATAGGCCAAATAGTTGACAGTTAATCACTTTTTTTTTTCAAAGGAAGCCATCTTGAATACGGTTCCTGCCATTCAAGCAAATCTATTGAGCTGTTTGACTCAAACGTTTCTTACAAGACCCAATTGTGGACAGTTAAGAAGTAGCATTTGTTAGGTTTAAATAGCTGTACAACTACTGTATTTTCTTAATTTTGTAGTGATTTTAATTTTAAACAGGTGTATGAAAAGTTAGCCTTTTTTAGTCTAAATTGTACTATTAAAAAATAACAATACAGCTTATTACATAACCTTTGTTTGTTTCTAAAATGACATTTAAACATCTTTTGCCTTTGTGTACAATTGTGCTTGTCCTATGCTCCCTAGAGTCCAACAATCAAATGATGTAACCATGCAAGTGTTGCAAATGAAATAATGTAGCTTGTATAGGCCATTTGCAGCCTTTTGAAAAGCTAGGTTCCAAATGTTACTTTTTGACCTCTCTAGGGAGCATGCGATAAAACACAGCATTCACACAAAACAAACAAACAAAACAAAACCTTTAACTAGGGCTATTATTATTACCTAGTAAATTTTACACTCTATCTGCTTTTAAAAGAAAATCAAGCAATACAGAAATGCAAAGCAAAACAACCACTTTAGCCTGCTTGAGATCCTCTTGCTCCAAATTGTATATATCATTATTTCAAGAGCAATTCCATTAAAGGGAGGTTTACATTAGTCAAAAGACTTGCTCCATTTTATTTACTCATGAAACATCCTGAAAACCCATTGTTAAAAAAATGTCATTGTTTTGATGATATCTGGAATTTACAATGGTAAATGGTGGTACACAATTTGATTGATTGTCTATACAGTTGGAACATTGGGTTAAGAATCATAAATTTATATGACCATTAATACTTTCCTTTAATTCCCAGTAAATTAAACATTTGAATTCAATGACAACATTTTTAATTTTGAAAGGTAGTCTAGTACTCACCTTACATTTGATTTCAACATGTTTAAACAGATATGAAAACCAATTTTTATTGGGAACCTATTTTTTTTCTTTCATGATTCAGATAGATCTTGCAATTTTAAACAACATTCCACAATGTATTTCTGTTATCTAATTTGCCTCATTCTCTTGGTATCCTTTATTGAAAAACATACCTAGGTAGGTATAACAGCAACAATGCACTACTGGGAACTAGCTGCTGATTGGTGGCGGCATATATATGCCTCTTCTAATTGGCTCGCTCGATGCGTTCATCTACCTCTCAGTAGCGCTTAGCTGCTAATTCAACACAGGATATTAATAGAATGAAGCAAAACTTGATAATAGAAGTAAATTGGAAAGTTGTTTCAAATTGTATGTTCTATTTGAACTATAAAAGCAACATTTTGGGTTTCATATCCCTTTAAATCATTTGCAGTTTATAGTTATTTGGATGGTGTTAAGAAATATGAATTCTAAATCATGGAAAGCAGATTAGCTGCATATTTCTAGTTAGTATGAATTTTGTAACATGACAATAGATGAATGATGCCTCATTGTTTCCTCTAATCTAAAAAAAATATTAATAAATGTGTTTGAAATGCGTTTTGTTTAGCATTGTGTGGCACTTAAGGGTCACAGTGCTAGATGGATAATAAGCTGAAATAGAGCTATAAAGAGCAGCAAGTTGTATTATATAGCACACATTTACAATTTGGTTGGTACTAGAGAAGCTTTATGTTCATGTGTTTTGAGTGTTGAACATTAAGAGCTGTATTGTTTTATACTTACATCGTAATGATAAGTAAAATCTTAATGGGTGACTGTTGCAACATCTGGTGCCTTTACAATATTTAAATAGGGCAAAGCTCACAATGATGGATTTAAATGTAGCACAGACAGGTTCTATGTGCACCAATGAGTTTTCACTGGAGATATGTGCTATGCATTGTGCAGGCTCAGTCTTTTACAGATAGCTAAAGGGCTTAGTGCTACAAGATTAAAAAATAGGCAAGTTACCTGAAATTCCAATAGCTTTAAAAATGACATGGCTCTCCTTGGATGGGACCAACAAACATACACAGTAAAAGAAAAAAATCAGCATTGGAGTTACTATTTTGTAACTAGCCTTCAGTCTGGTTATTAACTTTTAAGTTTATGCTCTTTTTTTAAACTTGCTGTTTTCAAGTGAATTCTATAGTTTTCAAATAATTTTTAAAGCAAAACAATTGAACAACTTGGGGCTCACAATTTAGCTTTTCATATATTTATATCACAGTTTTGTCTCCAAAATAATTAAAAAAAAGAATAAAAAAAAGTTTACAGCTAACAGATGTATTTCTTATATTTGATTTTTATATTGTACATTAAAATCTCTGCTTAGAAGCTAAGAAGCACAAGCAGCCCAAGGCTTTTCTTCATCTTGGCTAAGTAATAGTGAAAACAAAATCTCTAGGAATACGATTACTAATTAAATATATAAGTATACTAATTTTATCTAGTCACAACTATTAATGTATCTATTGCAGTGTGCTTAAAAGTGTTATAAATGTCTAAATAAGCCCTTAACATTTCCTCAAAGGTAAAAGCAGAAGAGGCGAATAGTGTCCATAGATCTGCTCTTCCACTCTCTCTACTTCTTGCACTCCTAGTCTGTATAGGACATGATCATATCCCTACCACAGTTAACTGGACCTTTAAACTTGGCAGATATGAATCTTTGAAGATGACCTCTGCAGGATATCCATCAAACTCAGTGCCTTGGGTATGATTTGTTAGGGCTCAAGGAGCAGATTATTCTTTAACGCAAATAGTGGCTCTTTCCATCAGATAATTTAAAATGTGTCCTTCTGCTGGTCCAGCCAGTAGGATTAAAATGTAAGGTCAGCTCTCAGCATCTACAGTTAATTCAAAGCTGCACTTTCCTTACAATGTAACACAAAATTTCCTTGGTATTTAGTAGGAAAAACTGGTAGTTTAAATTTATAGTCAAACAGGATGGGCAACATATGACAAGAGTAAACCACTCTGTTGCCGAATGTATAAGAAGTTTTGGTTTCAACTTATATAATATATATTCCCACAACTCTAAATATATGTGGTTATGTAATAAGTTGGATACTTTTCTGGTCATACCTCTGATTCTAAACTAGAGAAATGTGCAGATCCCCTTCTTTTATAAAGTGTTCCACTGTGGCTTGACCTAGGCTGACATTCTGGTGAGAAGATTTGTCTGTGACATCTTAAGTGGCATCTACTGAGGTCCTCCAGACTGCGGGAGGTGGGATGGATGGGTGCTATATCACAGGAATGGTGATGATGATGAAGGTAAGAACAATGACCACCACGTGAGTGCTCCCAGTCCATCCTTCTTTCCAGTTTTTCATCTGAACAGCTGAAGTATCGTGGCTCTTTGTGGCAGTGAGGCTGCAACATTTCCAAGCTATTACAATAACAAGAGCCATGACATGTGCCTGGAAGATATTCTTTACTTAATTGTCGATACTTGCCCAGCTTATCAACAGACCAGTATCTCATTGGTTTGTGAGGTGTTGATGATGCTTGACGATCCCGAGAAGGATATGTGCAGAAGTAGTTTGGAGAATACCAACAGTTGTGTCCCATTTCTGTTTTCACACAAGGTGGTTCCCTCTCACAAACATCTGAATCAGAATCAGAAAGATCTGCATATTTACTTTGGCTAGCACTCATGACCAAAGGATGAGAGTGACTCCTGCACATGTGAGAGCGATTACTCTTTTTGTGCAGTAGAGGTTTAGACTCCATTTCAATTTCATCCCTGTGATGATGACAATCCCTCCCACAGCTTCGTTCATCTTCATATGTGAATCTTGTATGACCACCATAATGGTTTCCATCAAAAACCTCCACACTAGCCTTGTTTGGCCGGTTGTTACTACTACTGGGACCTCCACCACTATAAACTTCACATTCCATTTCACAGGTGCCCTTTGACTGGTAGCTACTTCCTAAGTGATCAAACTTCTTAGCTGCTGTTTCAGGTGTTCTACTACCCCGTGCTCCACCAGTGGACTTTGTTGTCCTCTCCTTTCCTGATTGATAGTTCTCATAAAGCCCCCTTGATATTTTTGACTGCCATCCTGGTGGCTCAGGAGCATCTTTTTCACGAACTATGGCAAAATATGAAGGAGGATTTTCCAAAAAGTGCTCCCTTTGAGATGGAGGTGACATTGGGCAAGGACCCATCTTTTTGTCTTTTCCATAAGCTTGTCCAGATTCAACCAAATGATCTGAAAGACCCTCAGGCTCAATAGGACCATAATACCGATGAAAACCATCAGAGAATGGGCTTTTATGGGTATGTCGAGGTGGAGCATTCTTGTTGTTGGGGTCATGAACAGAACGTGTTGGTGTGTACATATCTTTATAACAATTTGGGCTCCGTGCATGGCGCCACCTTTCCACGACACGTCTCTCTCTCGGCAAAAAGTTAGAACATGGTAATGGTGCTTGAGGTAATGGAGGTGGGACTGCAGTGTTGGTTAAAGCTGGTATCCTTTGAGGTGGATAACAGTGGTTCAAGGTAGGAAGTTGTTGGTCTATGGCCTTGGGATCTTCAGCACTACAGCAGCTGTACATGCCCTAAAAACAGAAAGAGAAAATATAAGTGCCATGTAATTATTTATGAAGGAATATGCTTTTACATGTGAACAGTTATTGTATTCTATAAACAGCAGCTGCACTTAAATGGTATCTAAATAAATTCAATCTACAACATGAATACATTTATGTATAATAGTCTTAAAAACAAAATATTAAAACTGAAAGATCAGCTTATATATGTATCATCCAGTATAGTTTACTGATTTTTAGTATTAAAATACAAGAACAAAATATATTTTAGATTATCTGTCATGAAAATCACAATAACGAATTAGGGCTAGATTACAAGTGGAAGGCTAATTTATCGTGTGCATGCAATCTGGCAAATTTGTCCATTACAAGTGGCTGGTTATTGCTACTGCAAGCTTGTTGTAGCAATTAGAGCTTATAAAATTAACCAGAGATCAGATCTCTGGTTAATTTTATAAATATGCCCCAAAGGCCCCCAAAATACAGTGTAGTTTATTTTATTAAAAAATAAAAATGTAACGATTTTTATTTTTTATAATAAAATAACTGCAATAGGCAGTATTTTGGGGGTGCAGTAAGAGGGATTGGGGTGTTAGGAAAAACAGCACTGAAAAGTGCCTCACGTTCGCATTGTGCTTAACTTGTATTACCAGCAACAATTTGCGTGGGCTAGTATTACTCAGTGGAGAGCTAATATCGCTTGCACGCAAGCAATATTTAGCGCTCCACTTGTAATTTGGCACTTAGTTAAATAAATATTAAAGCAACAACATTATACATACAGTCATAGTCAAATAAATATAAAAGCTATGGTAAGCAGACAGATAGAAGGTATTTGAAGTAGTTTATTTTAATTTAAAAAGAAATCATGCTATTATTTAATTGGAAAGGAAAAAACCTTATCGCTCATTCAAGTATCAAGTTTACATTATCATCCCTACTTTAATGGGAATTTTACAATATATGTTCTACAAAATCCTGTTAGGTTTGCCCACATAAATCATAAATAAAAGGGAAAATCTGTTTTGGAGATTAAAAAAACAAAAACAAAAAAACAAAATCTAATATGCTAGATGCAGCTAAATGCCCACTAGCTGGATAATACTATATTAAGATACGGAGAACTGTTTGTCAGTTTAGCAAATGATATCCATTTCATAACATAAAAAACTGTAAACAAAATGTGGCCTTGACAGAGCATCCATTGAATTATAGTAAAAGAAAGTCCTACATATTTTCAAGACAATAGGATTAACTTTCTTTGCAAAGGCTTATGCTTGCTTTAATGTCCAGATATGCAGATTACTATTTTTATTGACGTCATAATTGATGAGACTTTTGTATGAAAATCTTAAAATAGACATTTTTCTGTAAGAAAGATATATTGTGAGTGCATGTCAATACTTCATGTGCCTATTTTTATCTTGCTTATGTCAGTAAATGATTTAACAAGTGAATACAGGAGGTTCTGGGGAGGAGTTGTATTGCATATGTTTGAAGGATGTATGCATTCTATATATTCTGCCTTTAATCAAGAATCATGAACACAGATCAGAGGTGATGCACATTAGTCCACTTAAAAACCGTCAAGATGCAGAGTAAGAAACACATTTCAAATGAAAAATATAGTATGAATGCAAGCAGAATACTAATGAGTAATTCACAAGACTCCAAGTGGCAGCTGAAAGCATACTTTGATTTATTTTCAGTTTAACATGCATTAAAATGAGGTGATTTATTTTCAGCTTAGCATGGATTAAATTGAGACTCTATATAGATAAATAGAAAACACAAAACATATTGAAATCCTCTAAAAAAAATAGAGGTAATGATTTTGCTTAGAACCTGATGACATTGCTAAAACCAAATGCAACTGAAGTGTTATTAGTCTAATGTTTGTACCTGTTCTAGATTTGTAGGAATTCCTCAGACTCTTAAAATTCATGCAAATTGTCATGTCAAGATTGAATTTGGCTCTTTATATGTAGGGTAGACTTTGGTGCCATTTAATTTTATTTAATTAGTTTTATTATTTTTTAATAGATATAGATACCTGCGCATAGCTAAGGAGTGACATATGTTTGATCGGTTTTTGATAAGTCCACAAAGCAAATTTAAAGGCATTACATATATTCTTATTATATATAATTATATACAATATTACATTATATGATCTTGAACTTAGATCTGCACTAAGAGAAACACAAAGGGCCAGATAAGAGCTAACTCAGTGGGGCGCAAATGTTTGCACGTGAGCAATAAGGGGTTTATTGTAGGTGTTTGCGCGCGTCGGGTTTATCGCTCATATTACAAGTTGAAAGTAAATGTGATCACTTGAGCACAATGTCCTCAGAGTTCTGGTTAACTGTTTCGCAAAACTAAAAAGTGTCACAAAACAAATCAAAAATACATTACCAAGTAGACTTACACTTATAATAACACTATCTAATAAGAATTATTAAAAAAAATGCACAATAAAGTTATAAAGGCTCAAAGATACGAGGTCTTGGGTGTTAGAAATAGAGGCAGGCAAAGAGCTTTAACATTAAGATACATATATTTGCATGTCTAAAGATGTATATGTATGTTTATGTATATATAGATAGATAGATAGATAGATAGATAGATAGATAGATATATGTGTGCATGTACACATGTATTTATATGTTTATATATGTATTAACAGACATATATACACATATACACACATAAATACATATGTACTTACAGACATATAGATATATCAGTGCACTGGAGCCCTTTGCAGTTAATAGATGAAAACATGTAAAAGCATATTTAGCAATATTCATTTTTAATTGAATGTTATACTGTGTATTTACTGTAAATATTTCACATTCCAATGGTCTTCATATAGCAGAATATGTTCAATGTATGTTAAAAAAGATTTTTATATATATATATATATATATATATATATATATAAATATATATTTGTATGTGTATATATATATATATATATATATATATATATATATATACTGTATATATCTATACCTTATATATTGTACCAAAATACCGTGGTGCATATGTAGAAATAAGTATTTATGAATAAAAAGAACATATTCTTCTATGTGAAGAACCTTTTAATGTAAAATATTCATATTTTCATGTTGGGTTAGTGCACTTTAGAATATACGTTCGGGTTTGCACGCTAGTAGGGTGTTAGGTTTTTTCCACTTGTTTTGCTCCATTGACTTCTATGAGGGAATAGGTTATTGTGTGTGCGATATTCTAAGTACGGCTTTATATGCTCGTTGAGTTACCGATTAAGCGAAAACAGTTTATTTTAAATTCATAATGCAAGAACAACCCGACGTGTGCAAAAAGCTTACTTCTAGTGCAGTTGACGCTCGAGCGGAAGCATTAATTAGCGCTCAATTTTTATTTTGGCCCTAAATCTGGTATTACAAGTGGGTGGTAAAAAAAAAAAATACCAGAAAATCTTAATTCAACCAACATATGAATAGATATAAAGGTATAGGTGTATACAGATATATATATACAGTATATACAAACATACTATATATATATATATATATATATATATATATATATTTAAAATAAAATAAACATTTTCTGTATGTGAAGAACATTAGAATGTTAAATATTAAGAACTATTGGTTAGCACGCAAGTGATTATTTTTTTTTTCTGCACTCTCCACTGAAGTTGCTAACCAGCGCGTGCAAAAAGATTACTTCTAGCATTGTTTATGCACAAGCAGGAGCACTAAATACCGCTCCACTTGTAATCTAGCCCTAAATTATTATTTGTTTATAGAGTATTTACTATCAAAATGTAAATTTTATCCATTCAATATTATAATGTGACATATGATAATACACATCTAAACATCAAAACATATATGTGCTAATGTGCTGCTATTTTTAATATCTTAAAATGTTGTATATGTGTTTTATTATCAAGTAGAAAATGTTATTGTTTCATTTAAAACTAAGCATTCATAAATACATATCCAAAGAAAAAGAAATGCACAAAAACCCCAACTGTTTTGCTTTTAAATGGATGCGTGAAAAGTGATACAAATTAATAAAAAGATCAAGAACTGCAGAGAAAATTTCAGTCAATGTCTGAACTGTGGGCTTACGAGTGGAGCAGTAGTAGAATTAGTTTTTTTCTGCTCGCCGATTTGCGCTCATATTACAAGTTGAAAGTATAAAGTTTGAACTCTCATATTCTCAAAGTTGCAGTAATAAATAGACTTTGAGAAGTTGCGAATGCAAAATTGCATTCCTCCATCGACTTCAATGGAGTCAAAAAAGTTGAAAAAAATGTAACACCCACAAGTTGCGCAAACACGATTGCGGTTATTTAAAAGCTCAACATAAGAAGACAATATTGCATATTTCATAATCCAATGTTCCGCACATAGCAAAATATGTTCTATTTATTCTTAAAGAGATATTTAAATATATATCTAATGGATTTTTGCACGAATATATATTTATACCTACAGTATATATTTATACATGATTATATATAAGTATAGATATATATAGATATATATAGGAATATCTATTTTAAAAAAAATAGAACATATTCCTCTATGTGACGAATATTGGAATGTGACACACATTCATACACAGTATAACTATAAATATGATCTTTTATGTTTTCATCTACTTGACTGCAAATGGCTCCAATTCACATATATATATGGATACATGTCCCTACATATGTATTAATGTGTTTAGATGTGTATATACAGTATATCTGTAAATACATATATACACATATAAATACATAAATACAGAGGTACACACAAATATATATCTATATATATATATATATATATATATATATATATATATATATATATATATATATATATGTGTGTAACTGTACTTTTAAATGTATTTTTGACTAGAGCTCTAAAGTTGCAGTAATCATTATAGCGTAAATCGCGATTGTGCTCACATGTTCTCATTTATTTTCAACCTGTAATATGGGCGGAATTTAACTTGCGCACAAAGGGCCACTAAAACCCGATATCACTCGTGTGGAAATGATAGCGCTCCACTCGTAATCTAGCCCTAATTGGGGGGAAAAATCAAAAAGTTGAAAAAAGCATAAATAAAATAAATACCATTTGAACAAAGCCGACATGTACAAACTACAAAAAATCTACTAGAAAAATTCTAGTGGACTTAAATACTTTAAATAGTCTTTATGCTCTTGACTCTGAACTCACATTCACTCCGCATATTCAAGCTCTCACCAAACCCTGCCATGCACAGCTATGCAACATCTCCAAAATTCAACCTTTACTCACTCAAGAAACCACAAAAATATGAATGAATTCCCTAATTTTGTCACTGATTGACTACTGCGATCTACTTCTAAATGGCCTTCCCAAAAACCGCCTCTCCCACCTCCAATCTATCATGAATGCTTCAACTAGACTCATTAACCTAAGTCGCCGATCTACATCAGCTGCTCTGCTCTGCCAGTCTCTACACTGGCTTCCCATAAACTCAAGAATACAATTCAAAGGCCCATATTTATCAAGCTCCGTACAGAGCTTGAAGGGCCGTGTTTCTGGCAACTCTTCAGACTCGCCAGAAACACAAATTATGAAGCAGAGGTCTAAAGACCGCTGCTCCAAAACCCTGTCTGCCTGCTCTGAGCAGGCGGACAGGAATCGCCGGAAATCAACCCGATTGAGTACGATCGGGTTGATTGACACCTCCCTGCTGGCGGCCGATTGGCCGCGAGTCAGCAGGGGGCAGCATTGCACCAGCAGCTCTTGTGAGCTGCTGGTGCAATGTTAAATGCGGAGAGTGAGAGGCCAAAGTATTAACCATAAACTATAAAGCATTCGACAATCTCGCTCCCAACTATATTTCCTCTCTCATCTCCAAATATTCCCTGACCAGTTTTCTTCAATCAACCGCTGACCAACGTCTTTCCACTCCTATTATCACTACATCCCATTCACACCTCCAAGACTTCTCACCTGCTGCTCCTGTCATCTGGAACTCTCTCTGCTCAATCAGACTGTCTCCAATTTTGTATAGCTTCAGACGCTCTTTGAAAACCCACCTATTCAGAGAGACTTACGGTCTCTCCTCTTTTCATCGTACCCAAAACAAATCTTGAACCGCCTGACTCGCTGCGGCAACTACAACCCACATGAAAAGCTACCCCAAACCTTATGTCTCTGAATCCTCAACCTGTAAATTGTAATCTCTTCAGAGCAGGACCCTTCTCCTGTACTAATTTTGTTTGGTCTGTTATGTATTTGTACCTTATCACAAATGTTTTATTGTATACTCCTATCTCTGTACCCAGTGCTATGGAAGTTGTCTGCACTATACAAATAAATAAATAATAATAATGCACAGTGACGGGGAATCAATATGGCGTCACAACCCTTAAAATCAAATGGAAATATGTGTACAAAGTGACTGGACTGGCTTTGAATTTAAAAGAAAAAAAAAACAAAAATAAAAATGAAGAATGAAATTTGCATTGCTATTCTAATAGACAGGAATAGGCCCCCAGTGTGTCTTAAAAATATTATTGTCATTTCCTATTGCGTTTTGCTATATTTTTGTTATAACAAGCTTGTCTGCATTATTGAGATAGCTTTGTATATCCAGAAATAAAAAAAATAAAAACTTTTTTTCCACCTAAATCTTTCATAAAGAATTCAAATTATATTTGAGAAAAGTAACAATATCAAAACATTTATCTATTTGCAAGTGTTTTTTTCTGAACATTGCTAATGCTTTTAAGAGGCCAGGATGAAAGTTTCTCATGAAACTTCATAGATGTTAGAAATCAGCTCTGAGACCACAAATGAATTTTCTTCAGAAGCCACTTCTAAAGATTAGATTTTTTTAGTCTCAAAGCTCATGTATTACAGAATATGTAAAGAGCTCTGAGAAAGAACTTTTATGTTACTTACAAAAAGGTAACGTAACCTGCAAACATAACAGCTTTTACCCAGGACCAATGTGGATATCGTTCTGCATTAGCAGTACTTTGGTGTAAAAAACTGACAATGTACAGTTTTAATGCCATATTTCCCGCTTAATAGAATACAAACTAGAATAACTTTGAACCTTTTGCAATGTGAACTTCAAAGTGAAAGTTTTCCAAAAACAACAGTTAAATACATTTTAAATTGAGCAGATAAAATTACAGTTGTATCTGCTCTTATGATATCTCTATCACTAAAGGTATATTTAGTTCATAATAATCTGGCATATTACTAAATTTAAAAAAAAAAATGTTTTAGTTTGTTCAGCTTTTTAGTTGTTGAAATCTTAAATAAATTTTACTGAGTACTTGAAAATGTGGGCACTGAAAATAGTCGGATGGCTAAGGGCCCCAATGTATTAAATGGTGTGCGGACAAGCTTCTCAACACCTTCGTTGTATATGAGCAGCGGATCTGTTTGTCTTCTGGCCCGTATGCATCATTACACACTCCAATGAATGTGTAATGCCTGCCCCTTCACTCACGCGACCAATCACGTGAGAGAAGGGACTGTCAACCACCCAGAGCTGCTTCGTACATGGAGCCCTAAGGGTGAAAAAATTGTGCCAGAGAAGAAACAAAGGCCTCTATTTAACAAAGTCTGCCGGACCTGATCCGACAGTGCGGATCAGTTCCACCAGACCTCGCTGAATGTGGAGAGCAATACGCTCTCCGTATTCAGCATTGCACCAGCAGCTCACAAGAGCGGCTGGTGCAACGCCACCCCCTGCAGACTCACGGCCAATGGGCCGCCAGCAGGGAGGTGTCAATCAACCCGATCGTACTCGATCGGGTTGATTTCCGGTGATGTCTGTACACCTGATCAGAGCAGGCGGACAGGTTATGGAGCAGCGGTCTTTGTGACCGCTGCTTCATAACTGCTGTTTCTGGCGAGTCTGAAGGCTCGCCAGAAACACGTGCCCAGAAGCTCACTATGGAGCTTGTTAAATGGGCGCCAAAGAATCATAGATTTGGATGTCTGTCTATATTTCCCATAAAGGGTAAGCTTAGCTAGTTTGTAGGATAACTTTATGCTTATTCCAAGCTTTCTTAAAGGCCCCACAGTGTTTGTTTACTTTTTACCTGCTTTAATGAAGGTTTATTTCATAAATCAACCACCCTTTCTGTAAAAAAAAGTCTCGGCAAGATTACGAGTGGAGCACAAATGTTTGCAGCCGTTTATCGTAAGGTTTATCGCTGGTGCTTTCACTCATCAGGCTTAATGCTCTTATTACGAGTTGAAAGTAAACACGATTGTTTGAGCGCAATCGTTATGCTAGAATGATTACCGCAATTTCAGAGCTCTGGTTAACTGTTTAGCAAAACAAAAATGCTGCACAAAACACATTAAAAATAAATTACAATGTGTATTTAGATCATAATAACAACATCTAATAAAAATTAATTTAAAAAAATTGCACACATAAGTTAGAAAGACTCAAAGATATGATCTTTCAGGTGTTACAGTAACAAAGGCAGGCAAAGGGATTTAACATTGAGATACATACATATACATGACTAAAGAACAAAAATACCAGCATAATCTGATGAGCACAAAAACATAATTTATGTAAGAATTTACCTGATAAATTCATATCTTTCATATTGGCAAGAGTCCATGAGCTAGTGACGTATGGGATATACATTCCTACCAGGAGGGGCAAATTTTCCCCAAACCTCAAAATGCCTATAAATACACCCCCCACCACACCCACAATTCAGTTTAATGAATAGCCAAGAAGTGGGGTGATAAAAAAGGAGCGAAAGCATCAACAAGGAATTGGAAAAATTGTGCTTTATACAAAAAAATCATAACCACCAAAAAAAGGGTAGGTCTCATGGACTCTTGCCAATATGAAAGAAATGAATTTATCAGGTAAATTCTTACATAAATTATGTTTTCTTTCATGTAATTGGCAAGAGTCCATGAGCTAGTGACATATGGGATAGCAAATACCCAAGATGTGGCACTCCACCACGCAAGAGTCACTAGAGAGGGAGGGATAAAAATAAAGACAGCCAATTGCGCTGAAAAATGAATTCACAACCCAAATCAAAAGTTTTAATCTTATAATGAAAAAAACTGAAATTATAAGCAGAAGAATCAAACTGAAACAGCTGCCTGAAGTACTTTTCTACCAAAAACTGCTTCTGAAGAAGAAAAAACATCAAAATGGTAGAATTTAGTAAAAGTATGCAAAGAAGACCAAGTTGCTGCTTTGCAAATCTGATCAACAGAAGCTTCATTCTTAAAAACCCAGGAAGTAGAAAGTGACCTAGTAGAATGAGCCGTAATCCTCTGAGACAGGGATTTACCCGACTATAAATAAGCATGATGAATCAAAAGCTTTAACCAAGATGCCAAAGAAATGGCAGAAGCCTTCTGGCCTTTTCTAGAACCAGAAAAGATAACAAATAGACTAGAAGTCTTTCTGAAATATTTAGTAGCTTCAACATAATATTTCAAAGCTCTGCTGAAGATTACATTTCAGATTTTAAAAGATGGGCACCTGACACCCTCTGGAATGAGGCAGCTCTATTTTTCCAGTTTCGCCAAGGGTTATCGGATCTAATAAAGGATGAACTAGCCCGGGGTTCTATGCCAACCACTCTGGATGCCCTTATGACCCAAGTGGTTACTATTGATCACCGTCTAAGAGAGTGCAGACATGAAAAAGCTCCCAGAGAACATACTTGGAAAAGGCCTCCCACATCTGCTTATCCAAACCCCACTCTACGTTTGGATGAACCAATGGAAGTGGCCTTTACTAAAGGACCACTTTCAGCTGAAGAGAAAAATAGAAGAAGGATAAACAATTTATGTTTATATTGTGCAGCAAAGACACATTCTGTCAAAGAATGCCCAAGTCTTCTTAAACAAAAGGGTAAGAGAAATTCTAGCAATATTATCTGTACAAATAGCACATTTTCTAATACTCATTGTAATCTCTCTGTTACTCTACAGTGGGAAACCCAAAGAATACAGACCCAAGCAATTATTGACTCTGGAACTTTTGGTAATTTAATAGATAAGTCTTTCACAGAGTTGTATGATATTCCATTAATAAAAAGAGGTGATTCACTTGCCATCCGTGTTATAGATGGTTCTTTTATTTCATCTGGGCCAATCACTCATCATACCACACCTCTTCTAATGACCACTACTTCAGGTCATAGGGAACATGTTACCTTTGATGTTATAGCCTCTCCTCTTTTTCCTATTGTACTAGGCTTACGGTGGTTACAAACACACAAACCACATATTGTGTGGAATACTTCAGAGGTAAACTTTATTTCTGAGTATTGCACTAACACTTGTTTTACATCCACACATATTCTTCAGACCACGTCAGAACAACATCTTATTCCTGACTGTTATTCTGACTACTCAGATGTATTTGATAAAGTAGAAGCAGAGAGGTTACCACCTCATAGATCGTATGACTGCCCAATAGAGCTCCTACCAGGTTCTGATATTCCTTATGGGCATATATATCCACTGTCAGAACCAGAGCTAGTACATTTAAAACAATACCTTGATGATAACCTAAGAAAGGGCTTTATTAGGCCCTCTACGTCGCCCGCTGGGGCAGGTATGTTTTTTGTTCGTAATAAAGACGACACCTTAAGACCTATAATTGACTATAGGGAACTGAACAAACGAACCAAGAAAAACAGATACCCGCTACCCCTCATACCTGAAATAATAGAACAACTTCAGGCAGCTACGATATTTACAAAACTTGACCTAAGAGGGGCATACAATTTAATAAGAGTAAAAGCTGGACATGAATGGCTGACCGCGTTTAGAACAAGATATGGATTGTTTGAGTATACGGTCATGCCGTTTGGGCTATGTAATGCCCCAGCGACATTTCAGAGTTTCATCAATGACTTGTTTCATGACCTTTTGGATGTGTATATGATTGTGTACCTTGATGACATACTCATTTACTCTAAAACATTAGACCAACACATATCACGTTAGAACTGTGTTACAGCGACTGAGACAAAACTCATTGTTTGCCAAACCAGAAAAATGTATATTTAATACTGATACTATCTCTTTCTTGGGATACCATATATCTCCTCAGGGCATACAGATGGAGAATAAAAAGGTAGAGGCTATAGCATCATGGCCCATTCCCAAAACTAAGAAAGATGTACAGTGTTTTATTGGATTTTCGAACTTTTATAGAAAATTTATAAAAAATTTCTCTCTAATAGCTAAACCCTTAACTGCTCTCACAGGTTCCCATACTCCATTTTTATGGACATCACAGGCTAATACAGCATTTAATAAATTAAAGAAAGCTTTTACTACAGCACCTATCCTTACATTTCCTGATCCACAATTACAATATGTCTTGGAAGTGGACGCGTCAGATTATGCCTTGGGAGCTATTTTGTCCCAACGCATGTCTCCTAAAGATCCTCTTCACCCAGTTGGATTTTTCTCAAGAATTATGACCAGTTCTGAAGTCAACTATCCGATTGGTGAGAAAGAGCTCTTGGCAATTAAGAGCTCACTAGAATTTTGGAGACACCTACTTGAGGGCACCAAATATCCTATACTAATTTACACGGACCACAAAAACCTAGAGTATCTAAAAACTAATAAGACCTTGTCTGCACGCCAGATTAGATGGAATTTGTTCTTCTCCAGGTTTGATTATAATATCACATTCCGTCCTGGAAGTAAAAACGGAAAGGCCGATTCTCTGTCGAGGAAAGATCCAAGACCCACCTTTGCTGTCCCGAGTCAACCGTAATACCTCAAGAGAGGTTCATTGCTTTAAGTATCGATTCTTCAACTCAGTTAAGACTAGCCCAACAACAAGATCAAGATCTGCCTACTAGCATCCTTGAGAAAGGTAAAGATGACCTATATTATCACCAAGGAAAGGTATATGTACCTTTACAACTTCGTACTGAAATACTCAATTCAACACATAACTCAATTGTATCTGGACATCCTGGTATACATAAAACAATTGAATTACTTAGACGAGACTTCTGGTGGCCTGCTATGAATTCTGATGTTACTAACTTCATTAAGCCCTGTGATACCTGTGCCAAAGTCAAAAATGACAGAGCACATCCTTATGGTTTCCTCATGCCTCTACCCATACCAAATAAACCATGGAAGGACATTGCAATGGATTTCATTGTAGAATTACCTCCGTCAAACAACCATAGTTGTATAATGGTTGTAGTGGACTTATTTACAAAGATGGCACATTTTCTCCCATCACATTCGCTACCCACTGCTTCAGAAACTGCTCAACTTTTTCTCACACATATTGTCAGATTACATGGTCTTCCGGATACCATCACTTCAGATAGGGGTTCGCAATTTACCTCCAAGTTCTGGACCCAGCTTTGCCACATTCTAAAAATTCAATCTCGGCTCTTCCAATCATCCCCAGACAAACGGCCAGACCGAGAGAACAAATCAGACTCTCGAACAGTATTTAAGGTGATAATTGGTTTTCTCTTTTACCCACGGCTGAATTCGCTTTCAACAATACATTAAATTCATCAACTAAGATGTCCCCATTCTACGCTAATTATGGTTTTCATTCCCGATTTCATCTATATCCCAGAGAAGAGAGTACTTCCCCATTGGTTAATGACATGTTGAATGAACTAGCTCAACATTTTACTGTGATTCAAGACAATCTCAAGACCGCTCAAGCCCACCAAAAGGTTTATTATGATCTACGAAGGCGTGTCTCTCCATCTTATCAGGTGGGTGATTTTTTTTGGCTTTCCACTAAACATTTAAGACTCAAGTATCCTTCAAGAAAACTCGGAGCCCTCTATATTGGTCCTTTTTCCATTGTTAAAATTATTAATCCTAATGCTGTAACTTTGGATTTGCCTGAAACTCTACCGATACATCCTTCATTCCATGTATCCCTTCTCAAACCTTATACTTCTGACAAGCCTCCAGTTACTGGTTCAGCTTTCACACCTACTTATACCATTGAACCTGAGTATGAAATTCATTCCATTTTGGATTCCAGATATCATGGTGACACTCTGCAGTATCTTATTCATTGGAAGGGTTATTCTCATGAGGAGGATTCCTGGGAGCCTTCTTCCAACCTCTCTGCTCCTCGAATGGTTTCTTTATTTCACCGCAGGAACCCCGATCGTCCCAGACCCTGAGCCCCAGAGTGGCTCCTTGCAGACAGCTCCCCAACCTGAAAGACTTGCATCTGTTGTGATCACAGTCCAGGTTGGACGAACAAAAGAGGCCCCTTGAACTAAACGATGGTGATCTAACCACCAAGTCAGAGAAAGTTGAACATTGGGATTTAAGGATATTAATTGTGATATCTTTGTATAATCCCTGCACCATTGATTCAGCATACAAAGCTGAAAAAGGTCTCATGTGAAAACGAGCAAAGGGGATCACGTCCGATGCTGCAGTCATGAGACCTAAAACCTCCATGCACATAGCTACTGAAGGGAATGATTGAAACTGAAGGTTCCGACAAGCTGCAACCAATTTCAGACGTCTCTTGTTTGTTAGAGACAAAGTCATGGATACTGAATCTATTTGGAAACCTAAAAAGGTTACCCTTGTCTGAGGAGTCAAAGAACTTTTTGGCAAATTGATCCTCCAACCACGTTTTTGAAGAAAAAACACTAGTTGATTCGTGTGAGATTCTGCAGAACGTAAAGACTGAGCAAGTACCAAGATATCTTCCAAATAAGGAAACACCACAATACCCCGCTCTCTGATTACAGAGAGTAGGGCACCGAGAACCTTTGAAAAGATCCTTGGAGCTGTCGCTAGGCCAAAAGGAAGAGCAACACATTGGTATTGCTTGTCTAG
Organism: Bombina bombina; assembly: GCF_027579735.1. NCBI lineage: Eukaryota > Metazoa > Chordata > Amphibia > Anura > Bombinatoridae > Bombina > Bombina bombina. Next base: position 162,784,546 of record NC_069506.1, on the reverse strand, counting down.
AAAAGAGAATCTCAGGAACTGATGGTGATCTGGATGAATCGGAATATGAAGATATGCATCCTGTAAGTCTATTGTGGACATATAATGCCCTTGCTGAACAAAAGGCAGAATAGTCCTTATAGTCACCATTTTGAATGTTGGAATTCTCAAATAACGTTATAAAATTTTTAGATCCAGAACTGTTCTGAAATAATTTTCCTTCTTTGGGACAATGAACAGATTTGAATAAAACCCCAGACCCCATTCCTGAAAAGGAACTGGCACAATTACCCCAGATACCTCCAGGTCTGAAACACACTTCAGGAAAGCCTGAGCTTTTTCTGGGTTCACTGGAATACGTGAGAGAAAGAAACTTCTCACAGGCAGTCTTACTTTGAAACCTATTATGTACCTTTGAGAAACAATTTTCTGAATCCAATGATTTTGGATTGAATTGATCCAAACATCCTTGAAGAATTTTAGTCTGCCCCCTACCAGCTGAGTTGGAATGAGTGCCACACCTTCATGCGGACTTGGGGGCTGATTTAGATCTTTTAAATGGCTTGGATTTACTCCAGACGGAAGAAGGCTTCCAATTGGAAACCGTTCCCTTAGGGGAAGGATCAGGTTTCTGTTCCTTATTTTGTAGAAAGGAACAAAAACGGTAAGCAGCCTTAAATTTACCCTTAGAATTTTTATCCTGAGGCAAAAAAGCTCCCTTTCCCCCAGTGACAGTTGAAATAATTGAATCCAACTGAGAACCAAATAATTTATTACCTTGGAAAGAAAGAGATATCAACGTTGATTTAGAAGTCATATCAGCATTCCAATATTTAAGCCATTAAGCTCTTCTAGCTAATATAGCTAAAAACATATATCTGACATCAATTCTGATGATATCAAAAATGGCATCACAAATGAAATTATTAGCATGTTGAATTAACTTAACAATGCTATACACATTATGATCTGATACTTGTTGCGCTAGGGTTTCCAACCAAAAAGTTGAAGCAGCTGCAACATCAGCCAAATAAATAGCAGGCCTAAGAAGATGACCTGAACATAAATAAGCCTTCCTTAGATAAAATTCAAGTTTCCTATCTAAAGGATCTTTAAAAGAAGTACTATCTGCCGTAGGAATAGTAGTACATTTAGCAAGAGTAGAGATGGCCCCATCAACTTTGGGGATCTTTTCCCAAAACTCCAATCTATCAGACGGCAAAGGGTACAGTTTCTTAAACCTTGAAGAAGGAGTAAAAGAGGTACCCAGTCTATTCCATTCCCTAGAAATTACATCTGAAATAGCATCAGGAACTGGAAAAACCTCTGGAATAACTACATGAGGTTTAAAAACTGAATTTAAATGTTTACTAGTTTTAATATCAAGAGGACTAGTATCCTCCATATCTAATGCAATCAACACCTCTTTCAATAAGGAACGAATATACTCCATTTTAAATAAGCATGAAGATTTGTCAGTGTCAATATCTGAGGTAGAATCTTCTGAACCAGATAGATCCTCACCAGAGATAGATAAATCAGAATGTTGTCGGTCATTTAAAAATTCATCAATTTTATGAGAAGTTTTAAAAGACTTTTTACGTTTATTAGAAGGTGGTATGACAGACAAAGCCTTCTGAATAGAATTAGAGACAAATTCTCTCACATTAACAGGAATATCCTGAGCATTAGATATTGAAGGAATAACAACAGGTAATGGATTACTACTAATGGAAATATTATCTGCATGTAAAAGTTTGTCAAGACAACTATCACAAATTACAGCCGGAGGTACAGTTACCACAAGTTTACAACAAATGCACTTAGTTTTAGTAGAACCGACATCAGGCAGCAGGATTCCAATAGTGGATTCTGAAACAGGATCAGATTGAGACGTCTTGCAATATGTAAGAGAAAAAATAACCTATAAAGCAAAATTATTCATTTCCTTATATGACAGATTCAGGAATGGGAAAAAATGCAAACAGAATAAGCCTCTGGAAACCAGAAGCAAAAATACATGAAGACTTAAATAATGTCAAAAGTCTGGCGCCAAGTATGATGCCCACAACTGACAAAATATTTTTGGAGCCAAAAACATCTGCAACAAACACGAGCGTCATAGATGACGCAACTACGTGAAAATTTTCGGCACCAACTAAGACGCCGGAAATTACGAAAATACGTCACCAACAGTAATTCTCACGCCAAAAAAGTCTCGCGCCAAGAATGACGCTAAATATTATAGCATTTTGCGCACCCGCGAGCCTAACAGCCCGCAATTTAGAAGAAAGTCAATTTGAATTTTTTTTTTTTTTTTTTTAATGTGCATTTCCCAAAAATGAAACTGACAGTCTGCAAAAAGGAAATATACTGATAAACCTGAATCATAGCAAATATAAGTACAAACATTATATTTAGAACTTTACATTTAAAGTGCCAAACCATAGCTGAGAGTGTCTTAATAAAGGAAAACATACTTACCAAAAGACACTCATCTACATAAAGTAGATAGCCAAACCAGTACTGAAACGAGAATCAGCAGAGGTAATGGTATATAAGAGTATATCATCAATCTGAAAAGGGAGGTAGGAGATGAATCTCTACGACCGATAACAGAGAACCTATGAAATAGATCCCCGTTAGGATGACCATTGCATTCAATAGGTAATACTCCCTTCACATCCCTCTGTCATTCACTGCACTCTGAGAGGAACCGGGCTTCAGCATGCTGAGAAGCGCATATCAACGTAGAAATCTAGCACAAACTTACTTCACCACCTCCATAGGAGGCAAAGTTTGTAAAACTGAATTGTGGGTGTAGTGGGGGGTGTATTTATAGGCATTTTGAGGTTTGGGAAACTTTGCCCCTCCTGGTAGGAATGTATATCCCATACGTCACTAGCTCATGGACTCTTGCCAATTACATGAAAGAAAAGTTTACTTCTAGTACAATTAACACTCAAGCTGGAGTGTTAATTAGTGCTCCACTCATAATCTGGGCCAGTGTCGGCATATTACTACTGATCCTACGTACATTAAAGTTGAGATCAAGACACACAAAAAGGTGTGATTAGAATTATAGAAGGAATCTAAGTAGAATACAGAAATTTAGGGCTAGATAACAATGTTAGCAAGTGCACAATATTGAAATATTGTGGGCAGGTTAAGTTGCGCACGTATTACAATTTATGCTTAAAAGCGTTCGCTCAAATGTAATCAAATTAAACGAGCATTGAGTTAGCTCGACTGAAGACCTTGCGTAAAGGGTTTGGGTTAAAATAAACAGTTGCATTCATATAAGCAATATCTAATGTTAACTATTCTTAGAAATATTAATAAAAAAATATTTTTTAAGGGTTCAAAGGTATATAGTATATGGCCATGTATTTGACTACATAAGGCTATAATATATATATATATATATATAAATATATATATATATATATATATATATATATATATATATATATATATATATATATGTGTGTGTGTGTGTGTCTAAGTAATAATTATTTAATATTATTTAATCATTTCTTACTGTGTATTTTCAGTAAATATTTAACATTCCACTGTTCTTCACACATAGAAAATATTTTTAATTTAAATAAATATTTCTATATTTATCTATATGCAGACATACCTTTATATCTATTCATGTAGGTATATAGGTATAGATATATGTTTAACATTAACATTATCAGATATATATAGAAATATATATCTAAAAATAAAATGTATTTTTTTTTCTATGTGAAGAACGTTGGAACGTAAAGTATTAATAACTCTTGACATATTAGTTGTGCAAGCAATAAGTGTTAGGATTTTCTTCTTCACTCTCCATTAAAGTCTATGGGGAAAATAAGTAAGCATGTTTGCGATATCCAAAGTTCTGACATTAGCGAACATCAGGTTTAGCCCGGGCAGTTAAATAAAATAAACACCCTAAACCGTGCACGCTAAGGCCTAGATTACAAGTGGAGCACTAACTAGTGCTTTCACTAGAGCGCTAACTGTGCTAGCAATAAACCTCTTGCGAGAGACAGGTTGCGATGGTATTATGAGTTGAAAGTAAAGACATATCTCTCCAGCGCTAACCAGACTTGCACAAAAAGTCAAACTTACAATGGGGTATATGTATGAAGGTCTGGCGGACCTGATCCGACACTGCGGATCATGTCCGCCAGACCTCGCTGAATACGGCGAGCATTATGCTTGCCGTATTCAGCACTGTACCAGCAGCTCACAAGAGCTGCTGGTGCAACGCTGCCCCCTGCAGACTCGCGGTCAATCGGCCGCCAGCAGAGGGGTGTCAATCAACCCGATCGTACTCGATTGGGTTGATTTCCGGCGATGTGTGTCCGCATGCTCTCCGCATGCTCAGAGCAGGTGGACAGGCTATGGAGCAGCGGTCTTTGTGACCGCTGCTTCATAAACTGCTGTTTCTGGCGAGCCTGCAGGCTCGCCAGAAACACGGGGCATCAAGCTCCATACGGAGCTTGATACATATGCCCCAATATCTCTTGCGCGATAACCGACCATCCCATTGAAGTCAATCGACCAAAAGAAGACCAAAAAAAAATCCTTCTCGTGTGCAAACCCAAATCGCCATAAGACCCGACTCTAAAAACCCCTAAACTGCCACATAGTCCACCACAAAGTCCCTAAACCACCAGTCCCCCACATCGCAAAGTCTCCACTACCCTATTAAACCCAAAACCACCAGCCCCCTCTGCAAACACCCCCACTAATATCTAAACCCACTAAAATTATATAAATTAGCAAACAGATTACCAAAAATAAAATAAAAGAGTTACGCATATTTTAATACCCAAAAATAAAAAACCCACCCCAAAATAAAAAAACAACTATTCTAAAAATAAACTACAAATAGCCCTTAAAAGAGCCTTTAGTACGGCATTACTCTAAAGTGATCCCGCTCTTTTGTTGAAATAAAAAAAAAACACCTTTCTATCAATAATCCCCCACCCCTCAAAAATAAAACAATTATCTAAAAAAAATAATCTAAAAAGTGCCCTGAGAAGGGAATTTGGCTGGATAATTTAGCTCTTTTGCTGTCCATATATATATATATATATATATATATATATAAACATCTAATCTTCAAAAAAACATAAAAAAAAAACAAACAAAAAAAAACGTACCACTAAATTCCAATATGGTACTCACGAAGATGATGGTGGTGGCACTCCATCGTCATCCTGGCGGACCTCTGTGTTTAAGGACGCAAGATGAAGCCCACTGTCGCCACCACTAGGATGAAGATAAGAAGATCGCCAGGATGAAGATGGAGCACCGTCAGGATGAAGATCGAGCGTTGCAGCCATCATCTTTGGTGAGTACCATCTTGAGGTATAATGGAAGGTTTTTGGGGGTTTTTTGGGCAGGTTTTTTATTTTAAGATACATTTTTTTATGGCAGCAAAATAGCTAAAAGCCCTTTTAATGGCAATGCCCAGCCAAATGTTCTTTTCAGGGAACGTTTTAGATTACAGGTGGGGTTTAATGTTAGAAGGTTTTCTTTTTATTTTAACAAATGAGCTGGATCACTTTAGGGCAATGCCCTACAAATGACCCATTAAAGGGCTATTTGTACTTTATTTTTAGAATAGGGATTTTTTATTTTGGGGTGGTTTTTTGGGGGGGGTTTAGAATATACATAACTTTTATTTTTATGTGATTGTTATTTTTTGTTAGTGGCCCAGATTACGAGTTTTGCGTTAGAGGCTGTGCGGTGCTCACAAGCAGTTTTCCCTCACCGCTCACTTACCTACAGTGCTGGTATTACAGGTTTTTACAAACCCTTCATTAAAAGACAAAAAGTGATCGTTGAGCAAAATTTTGCTCATTACCGCACTCCAATACCAGCGCTGCTTAAGTCAGCAGGTGAGCTGGTCGTACCTGCTCGTGCACGATTTCCCCATAGGTATCAACGGGGAGAGCCGGCTGAAAAAAGTCTAACACCTTCAAAAAAGCAGCGTAAAACTCCTTAACGCAGCCCCATTGATTTCTATGGGGAAACACATTTTATGTCTACACCTAACACCCTAACATGAACCCGAGTCTAAACACCCCTAATATTACACTTATTAACCCCTAATCTGCCGCCCCCGACATCGCCGACACCTGCATTATATTATTAACCCCTAATCTGCCACTCCAGACACCTACTGACTTTTAAATGCGTTAGGACTCTTGACAGGGTAGGGTGTACCGCTCACTTTTTGGCCTCTCAGGACAGATTCGTAATACCAGCGCTATGGAAGTCCCATAGAAAAAAGACGTTACAAAGTTTACGAAAGTTGTTTTGCGGCCAAAGAAGTGTGCAGTGACCCTAAACCTGCAAGACTCGTAATACCAGCGGGCAGGCGTAAAAAAGCAGCGTTAGGACCTCTTAACGCTGCTTTTTTTACCCTAACGCACAACTCGTAATCTAGCTGAGTGTTTTTTATTTTTTGTAATGTTATTTTTTTTTTTACTGTAATGTTAGTTTTTTTATTGTAATTTTAGAGGGGTTTTAACAGTGATGGTAGTTTTTTTTTATAGTTAAGGTTTGTTTTATTTTTTATTATTCAGGTAGGTAAGTTTTTATTTTTCTAAAGGTAGTTAGGTATTTTTTTGTAAAGGTAGGGTTAGTCTATTTTAGGTTAACTTAGGGGTTCTTAGGAGGTTTAAATGTTTGTGGGTTACTTTTTGTTGGGGGGCTGGTGGTTTAGGGGTTAATGGGTAGTACAGACTTTGCGATGTGGGGGGCTGGTGGTTTAAAGGTTAATAGTGTAGTGCAGACTTTGCGATGTGGGGGCTGGCGGTTTATGGGTTAATAGTGTAGTACAGATTTTGCGATGTGAGGTGTCTGGCGGTTTAGGGGTAAATAGTATAGAAGCTTACTTTGCGGTGGGGTATGTTGCAGTTTAGGTGTTCATAGTGAAGTTTAGTGCAACTGTTTCATCCGGAAAAACTCTTAAAAATGTTCACCTAAAACAGATGGGAAAGATTATCTAATGGCAGTGTAAGATCGAAATTAATTAGGATACATTTAATTTTCATAGTAAATTTACATTTGACTAGATGAAAAATCTAGGGGGGATATTGGTATAAGGGTATAAGGGCTAGTATAATAATGCATGCTATACAGTCTTAACTTTCCTAAATAGGCTGTTAAATGGATTAAATTAGAAGATGTACTATCTCAAAGTTGGCATTAAGTCCTTTAGGATAAATGCAATCCAAGTTAAAAATCCATTTTGATTCAGTCCTAAGTAATCTTTGTTCCATGTCTCCCCCTCTTCAGTCTTTAAGTAATTTACTTATCCCCATATATTTAAAACTTTTATCAATACCTCCATGTACTTCTTTAAAATGTTTTTATATGGGCAAATAAACTTTCTTCCATTTAATCTGTAATAAATGCTCTTATTTGGTCAAACTGTTGTTAGAAATAACAAAATTATATAACAAAATTATATTGCGTTATTGATATAACATACCAATTTGTTTGTTGACTGATATTGCAACTATTCATTATATATACAGTCTTTATCATTTTTTATGTAGCATTGTATCACATTTTACACTTTTAATTTCACATCACAACACCACGTTGATATTTTTTACATCACAGCTATTTCTAACATAACAGCATTTAACGTTGCTATTTTTTTGAGCCTTTAACCTCTTTATATTTATATTTCCCTATTCGACATCATTTTGTATTGCTGTATTTTTTTGCTGTATTTTTTTGTATCCAACACCTATATTCCAAGGTTTTACACACCATCTATTTATATACCCTCTAATGTATTCATTAGTGTGTTCGAGTGATCTGAGAGTCTCCAGATCTTATTATTGTATTTTTACTCATTTCCCCTTCCTCACGTAACATTTGGTTTTGGACATTGTTATATTATGGTTACAAATTGTTTGTTTCCTTACTAATACTTTTTATATTTTGTTTCCTATCTGGACTATATTGTATCCTAGTCAGATCGTATTCTCTTGACCAACTATTGAATTTTGTTTAGGATTATATCTTTTTACATATAATTGTTGTTATATTTAATTCTATTGTGTATTTTCTCATTTTAATTGTATCTGTTTTTTATAAGAGATTAGTTCTTCAAGATTAAATATATTTTTTAACCATATATTGGTCCATCTTTCTGGGTCCATTTGTCCACTTGATGACAATTTGTTTATTTAAGTTATAGCCATTAGGATGTTGTTGAATATATACATATTCTCTGGGGTTGCCCCCCCCCCCAACCTCCATTAGGTGACTATAAGGAATTGCTTAATCCTATTTAACCTGTGTAATAACCCTAACATAACCCTAACCCTAAACCTAACACCCCTAACTTTAACATAATTAAAATAAAGCTAAATTAAACTTACAATAATTAACTAAATAAACCTATTAACCCCTAAAACACCAGCCTCCCACATCGCAATAACCTAAATTAAACTATATTAACTCCTAAACCTAACCCTAACCCTAAACCTAACACCCCCTAACTTTAACATAATTAAAATAGAGCTAAATTAAACTTACTTGTGAAATAAAACCTGTAGCTAGCTTAGGTTTTATTTTTATTTCACAGGTGTTTATTTATTTTAACTAGGTAGACTAGTTAGTAAATAGTTATTAAAGGGACACTGAACCCAATTTGTTTATTTTGTGATTCAGATAGAGCATGCAATTTTAAGCAACTTTCTAATTTACTCCTATTATAAATTTGTCTTTGTTCTCTTGCTATCTTTATTTGAAAAATAAGACATCTAAGCTTTTTTTGGTTCAGCACTCTGGACAGCAATTTTTTATTGGTGGATGAATTTATCCACCAATCAGCAAGAACAACCCATGTTGTTCACCAAAAATGGGCCGGCATCTAAACTTACATTCTTGCATTTCAAATAAAGATACCAAGAGAATGAAGAAAATTTGATAATAGGAATAAATTAGAAAGTTGCTTAAAATGTCATGCTCTATCTGAATCACAAAAGAAAAAATTTGGGTTCAGTGTCCCTTTAACTATTTAATAACTACCTAGTTAAAATAAATAAAAAATTATCTGTCAAATAAAACCTAAGCTACCTTACACTAAAACCTAAAAAACAACGAAATTATAAAAAAAAACCTAAACATTATTCCTATTCTAATACCCTTTTAAAAAAACAACCCACCCCAAAATAAGAAAGACTAATCTAAAATAAACTACCAAGGTGCCCTTATAAGGGCATTTTGGGGGCCCTTAAAAGTGCCTTTTGTAGGGCATTGCCCTAAGTTAAACAGCTATTTTGCTACAAAAAAACAAACACCACCTAACAGCATACAAACCCCCACCCCCCAAACTACCAAGGGCCCTTAAAAGGGCCTTTTGCCCAAAGTTAAACAGCTCTTTTATCTGAAAAAAAAATACAAAGTCCCACTAACATTACAAACCCTCTCCCCCCCCCAAACCCACAAAATAAAAAAACTATCTAAAAAACCAAAGCTACCCATTGCCCTGAAAAGGGCATTTGGATGGGCATTACCCTTAAAAGGGCATTTAGCTCTTTTACTGCCCAATCCCTAATCTAAAAATAAAACCCACCCTAAAAACCCTTAAAAAAAAAACCTAACACTAACCCAAAGACGATCCACTTACAGTTTTTTAAGTCCCGCTTGAACGAACTTCATCCCGGCGGAGAAGTCTTCATCCAGACAACCTCATCCAAGTGGCGAGAAGTCCACATCCAAGTGGCGAGAAGTCCTCATCCAAGCGGCGAGAAGTCTTCATCCAGGTGGCCTCTTCAATCTTCATCCAGACAGCATCTTCTATCTTGATCCCGGCGGAGCGGGTCCATCCTCAACACATCCGGCGTGGAGCATCCTCTTTGCCGCCATATACTAAATCTTCAATGCAAGGTACGTGATCTAAGATGATAGTGTCCCTTGCATTCCTATTAAAGATTTAGTATACGGCGGCGAACGTATGAAGAGGATGCTCCACGCCGGAAGTCTTCAGGATGGACCCGCTCCATGCCCGCTGGAATCAAGAAAGAAGATTCCGCCTGGATGAAGATTGAAGAGGCTGCCTGAATGAAGACTTCTCGCTGCTTGGATGAGGACTTCTCCACTGGGATGAAGATCGTTCAAGCAGGACTTCAAAAACTGTAAGTGGATCCTCTTGGGGTTAGTGTTTCTTTAAGGGTTTTTTTTGGGTGGGTTTTATTTTTAGATTAGGGTTTGGGCATAAAAGAGCTAAATGCCCTTTTCAGGGCAATGCCCATCCAAATGCCCTTTTCAGGGCAAGGGGTAGCTTAGGTTTTTTTAGATAGTTTTTTTTTATTTTGTGGGTTTGTGGGGGGGGTGGGGGTTTGTAATGTTAGTGGGACTTTGTATTTTTTTTCAGGTAAAGGAGTTGTTTAATTTAGGGCAAGGCCCTACAAAAGGCCCTTTTAAGGGCCATTGTTAGTTTATTCTAGATTAGGTTTTTTATTTTGTGGTGGTTTTTTTATGGGTATTAGAATCTGAATAATTTTTTTTTATATATCATTTGTGTAAATTATCTTTTTAGAGGGTGTTTGTTTTTCTTTTGTAGGAAAAGAGCTATTATCTTTAGGGCAATGCCCTACAAAAGGCCCTTATAAGCCCCCCCCCGAATGGCCCTTTTAAGGGCCCTTGGTAGTTTGGGGGGTGGGGGTTTGTATACTGTTCGGGGGTGTTTGTTTGTTTTGTAGCAAAAGAGCTGTTTAACTTAGGGCAATGCCATACAAAAGGCCCTTTTAAGGGCCCTTGGTAGTTTGGGGTGTGGGGGTTTGTATACTGTTAGGGGGTGTTTTTTTTTGTAATGGTAGTTTTTTTTTTTGTAATGGTCTTTTTTTTTGTAATTTTAGGTTTTTTTAGGTTAGTGTAAGGAAGCTTAAGTTTTATTTGACATTTTTGTATTTATTTTAACTAGGTAGTTATTAAATAGTTAATAACTATTTACTAACTAGTCTACCTAGTTAAAATAAATACAAACTTACCTGTGAAATAAAAATAAAACCTAAGCTAGCTACAATATAAGTATTATATTATATATATATATATATATATATATATATAATATTTATTTAGTTTTAACTATGTATTATTTAGTTAATAATTGTAAGTTTAATTTAGCTATAGTATAATTATGTTAAAGTTAGGGGGTGTTAGGGTTACGTTAGGGGTTAATAGTTTAATTTAGGTTGTTGTGATGCGGGGGGCTGGTGGTTTAGGGGTTAATATGCTTATTTAGTTAATGATTGTAAGTTTAATTTAGCTATATTTTAATTATGTTAAAGTTAGGAGGTGTTAGGGTTACGTTAGGGTTATGTTTAGGGGTTACTAGTTTAAATTAGTTTATTGCGATTTGGGGGGCTTTTGGTTTAGGGGTTAATAGGTTTATTATAGTGGTGATGGTGGCAGATTAGGCGTTAATAATATTTAAATAGTGTTTGCGATGCAGGAGGGTGGTGGTTTAGGGGTTAATAACTTTAGTATAGTGGTGACGATGTCGGGGAGCGGTGGAATAGGGGTTAATACATTTTATTAGTGGTGGCGCTATCTGAAGCGGCAGATAATGGGTTAATAAATTTAATTTAGTGTTTGCGATGCGGGAAGGCCTCGGTTTAGGGGTTAATAGGTAGTTAGGGTGTTAGTGTACTTTTTAACACATTAGTTATGAGTTTTATGTTACAGCTTTGTAGCGTAAAACTCATAACTACTGACTTTAGATGGCGGTACGGATCTTGTGGTTTTAGGCTGTAACGCTTGCTTTTTATCCTCACCGCAAAACTCGTAATACCAGCGCTATGGGAATCCCATGAAAAAACGAGTGCGGTGCTGACGTTGCATTACAGGCTAAAAGGCTTGCGGTACACCTATACAGACAAGACTTGTAATGGCTGCATTTCTGTTTTAATGCTGAAAATACCATATTTTCAGCGTTAAAAGACGAACGTACAAACTTGTATTCTAGCTGAGTGTGAGTAGTAACCGTGCTACTATAGTTGTGTTCAGCAGTTTAATGTCCTTTCAAACAAAGATACCAAAAAGGTTTACCTTAATCATGAAAGGTTGGAGTCCCTTATCCCTTTAAGCATTGACACTAACCTAAATATTTTTTAATACTGAGATTATATAAAAATTTGGATTTTTAATATTTTAGAAGTCTAAGCACGAAACTATTTTGTTTGGCTTTATAATATAGACTGGACAAACAGATAGGAGATTTAGGGCCTATTTATTAAAGTGCATGCAGAATTGGTTCACAACTTGAGAACTTGTCTGCCCAGCTTTGTGGCATTTGGGCAGCAGACCATGACAAGTGAGCGTGTAATGCCTCTGACTTCCCTTGCGTTAGAAGGGCCTGTCAATCACCCCTATCGAGTAAGTTTGAAATTATTTCTCTCCGCCAACTCAAAGATGGCAGAGAGTGTAAGAAGTCTTAGGACGGCTGCTTTTTACATTGCGAGAGGCAGGCTTGCGTGTGCGAAGTTGCTCACAAGGGCTCCAAAGCAGCTTACCCTGCTTAGTACTGATAAATGCACTGCTAAAAGTTAGGCTTCCTCAGCCAAAATGGTGAACATCAAGGTTTTTTGTGCTCCAATAAAAAAAAACATTTGAAACAGCGCTCAGTCTTTTTTGTGCTTGATTACATTTGTTGCTGTTCTGTCCTTTATTTTGATTATTTATTTATTAAACTGAGCAGGCATAGGACATTCAAAATTAGGATTATGAGTATACAATGAATTATGAATCTAAAAACAAAGTATGAAGCAAATCAGGTAGATTACAAGTTATGTGCGCTATAGGGAAATTAACAAATGCAACAAAAGTTTTTTTTAACCCCCTATAGCACTGCCATTACAAGTTTTGAAACAGCTGGCTTGTGCATGCGATATGGTTGCGTTGAGCTCCATACCGCAAAAAATACAAGCGCTGTTTTGATGTGATCGTGCATACTTTCCCCATAGACATCAATGGGGAGAAGGTGTCTGGAAAAAAACACACACAAACACCTGCGATCGCGGAATGAAAAGCTCTGTAACGCAGCCCCATTGATGTCTATGGGAAAAAAAGGTAACGTTTAAACCTAACATAAACCCTAAGTCTAAACACCCCTAATCTGCCGCTCCCGACATCGCCGACACCTACATAATGTTATTAACCCCTAATCTGCCGCTCCCGTTATCGCCACCACCGATATAAATCTATTAACCCCTAATCTGCTGCTCCCGATATTGCCGCCGCTATACTAAAGTTATTAACCCCTATTCCCCTGCACCACAAAATCACCCACACTATAATAAATCTATTAACCCCTATTCCACCACTCCCTATCATCACCGCAACTAAATAAAGCTATTAACCCCTAAACCTCTGGCCTCCCACATCACTACCACTATATAAACCTATTAACCCCTAAACCGTTAGCCCCCCCCACATCGCAACAACATAAGCCCTGATGTAAACTGAACTCAACACACCTGTGAAAGGTGTTGCTTAAAGAAGGGAGGCAGGGCTGGAGACTATAAATGTGTTTATTTAACATTGCTAGACTATCACTTGTTCTACAATTGATTTTGTGCTCTTAAAAAAGGCTTTTTTTTAGCCAAAACGCGTCAAGCTGTATTTTAATAAACCTTGAAGCTGCACCTGAAGACACCATTGTGATGTTTTTAATAAAAGTCTGATTTTTACTGAAATCTTGTGACTACAACCTGTTTGTGTGGCTACCTCATTGTTTGAAACTTGCTGCACTATTGTGAGCCTTTTATTTTGGAGGGGGATGAAAACAAGGGTCACTCAGAGGACGGGAGCAGCTTGGATTGCCTGAGGGTGACACAGTGCCGCCACTTTCAATATTTCTTCAGTATACAATGAACCTTGCAGAATTTTTAATTTTCATAGGCTCTAAAGCTAATGAATTCACTCCCCCCAAAATATGTTAAACTGTTTTCAAAACATTTTTTTTTCTACCACTGAATTTTAACAGCAATGTCATCTATGTGTATGTAAACTTAAACTTGTAATCACTATTAAGAAAGGCATCATTTAATAACATATTAATATTATGCAAATAAATAATTCACACAATAAAAAAGCGCATCATCTATAAAATATTGGGAAATATAAGAAAGCATTACCAATTAGCTTATTTTTCAGGTTCTATAGTGGAAGATTGGATGCACCAGTTATTCAAATCCTTTTTATCATCTTCTTTTATCTGAGCATTTTTATTTATTTATTTTATTCCCTTCTTCCTAGAATGATCTGCTATGTCTTTTGTTTGTCCTTGTTTTAGGTCATTAATTTTTGAGAAACAGCAACGAGGCAAAGCAAAGGAAGCGAGGGGGGAGGAAGGTTATAAGAAAAAGATCTGGAAAGATAGAGCCTTCACACTTTGCCAGGAATCACCTGAGAAATTGTTGGATGATAAAGAGACACATTTTTCAGGCAGCTGCTAATGTGGCTAGCATGTTAATTACATAACTGCTGTCACGTCAGAGGAAATGGAACAAAATGCAGCAAATTTAAAAGGGGCTGACATAAAAAAAATGTAATCACAGGGTTCACATTGAGAATGCAACACAAGGTAAGTACATAAAATATAGAGTAGATGATGCATTGATTTAGACATAAAACATCATTGTTTAAAATAAAATACTACATTGTTTTAATCGAAAATAATTTTATAGTTTGTTTTTTTACAACAGCTTGTAATGCTCTGGGATTGTATTATTATTATGATCATCTAGATTTACATTCAATCCCTTAGCGGTCAGAGATCTGCCATCAATTGCTAATCAATTCACTGAAGCCTTATTTAACCTTTGTTTTAAAGGAACATTCAACACCAGAATGTTTGTTGTTTAAAAAGATAGATAATCCCTTTATTACCCATTCCCCAGTTTTGCAGAACCAACACAGTTATAATAATACACTTTTTACATCCGTCATTACCTTATATCTAAGCCTCTACAAACGGCCCCCTTATTTCAGTTCTTTTTACAGACTTGCATTTTAACCAATCAGTGCTTACCCCTAGGTAACTTTACGTCCATGAGCTCAATGTTAACTATATGACACACATGAACTAATGCCCTCTAGCGGTAAAAAAACCTGTCAAAATGCATTCACATGAGGCGGCCTTCAAGATCTAAAAAATTAGCATATGAGCTTTCCTAGGTTTAGCTTTCAACTAAGAATTCCAAAAGAACAAAGCAAAATTGGTGATAAAAGTAAATTGGAAAGTTGTTTAAAATTACATGCCCTATCTGAATCATGAAAGTTTGTTTTGGACTTGACTGTCCCTTTAAACTAGGGTTTTTGGATTTCCAATCCATTATAAGTAGTATGGCTGTTTATGCCTATAATTCCTGGAGAATATGAGTTTCCTATATTTACAATTGGTAAATAAGCAAGAAACTTTAAGGCACGCATTTCTCAGGGTTTTTTTGGGACACACCTACATGAAATAGAATATATAAAACCAATAAGGAAGTAAAACATGGCAGTCATTTGATTCCATATTGACAAATCCAGATTGACCATGATGACTGCCTAATGTGTTTGAATGGTAGCAATTTATAACGTGCAATATAAAATTTCATGTCATTTTGTGTTGCTTTATAATTAACATTGGGCAAGTGCATTCGGCTTTAGATGAATAAGTATTCATCTTAAAATTGAATCACTAAATAAAATAGTAAACAAAATGAACAAAGATCGAACAAATACATTAATTTTTTTTTTTATTTTTTATGAAGGCCGCCTCTTATATGAATGCCTTTGACAGTTTTTTACAGCTAGAGGGTGTTAGTTCATGTGTTTCATACAAATAACATTGTTCTCACACACGTGGAGTTATTTAAGAGTAAGCACTAATTGACTGAAATGCAAGTCTGACAAAAGAACTGAAATAAGGGGGCAGTCTGCAGAGGCTTAGATACAAGGCAATTACAGAGGTAAAAAATATATTTCTATACCAGTGTTGGTTATGGAAAACTGGGGAATGATAAAAAAGGGATTATCTATCTTTTTAAACAATAACATTTTTGGAGTTTACTATCCCTTTAACCAGTGCTCTGAAGTCACAATATCCCGACCCGCATTAAATTCAGTTGTGCTCAATCGTGTTTAATTTCAACTTGTAATACGCGCCCTACTTCCGACATGCGCAAAGGCCGTGATAAATCGATAACGTTTGCGCGCAACAGCACATCACTCATAATCTAGACTTTTATGAAAATCGTTAAAATGGAAATAAAAGCACCTTATAATAATTATAATAATAATATATTCATTAGAATTTTGGATAGTTATACAACAAATTACATTAACATACAATTTCTGAATATATTATCACCTTGTTTCTTGCAGTTGTTTTTGAAATGGCCAAACTCTCCCACACTTGTCTTATATGGTAAAGCCAATCTGATCTTGTCACAGGAGGGACCACCATATTTTTGTCAGCAAAACATGCATCGTCAGGCTGTATCTTATCTAATCACCTTTGCTGAGGTCAATTATGGACAGATATAGTGTAGGATAAGTGGTCCGTAGAGTGCACTTTCAATTCTCTAAATTGAAAATCTGCAATTTCCGGAGTTACATTACAGAAAAATGGTGCAAAATAAATAATGAAAGTGTACTGCAAAGTTATTTTTTATATTATTATTTTTTACTATAAATAATTAGACAATTTATATTACAATCTGAAAGTGTTTCATGTCTCTTTATTGTTCCATTTAATTGCAACATAATTGGAATTTTGAACATTATATATATATATATATATATATATATATATATATATATATATATATATATATATATATATATATAACTCATATAAATGTGGCAAAGACTATGTAATCACACCCTTAATGGTCAGTAATTTTAGCTTACTTAAAGGGACATGAAACCCAATTTACTTATATTATCCAATTTGCTTGATTCTCCTGGTATCATTTTTTGAAGAAGCAGTAATGCACTACTGGGAGCTAGCTTAATGCTAATGACAAAATGTATATATGTACAGCCACAAAGTAGCAGCTTCTAAGCCTACTTAGCTATACTTTTTAACAAAGGACACAAAGAGAATGAAACTAATTAGATAATAGAAATAGATTGGAAAGTTATTTCAAATTGCATGCTCTATCGGAATTATGAAAGAAAATATCATAATTTCATGGGTTTAATTTCCCTTAAATGTAATCTGACTCTTTCTTAATCAAAATATTCCCTTCGATCACAGAAAATCACAGCTAATGTCACATTTACAATCTGCAGTTTATTCTGCATAACTGTTAATCTGATGAATGAATTGTTCCTGCAGTTATGATAACAATACCAAGAAGGATATTGGTAGATACATAAAGGTATTAAAATCAACTGACTTAGATAATAGAGAAAATATTGCATTCAGTTTTTCCCAATACAGATGATGGATAGACACCTATATCAATTTAAGAGATTCATGTATCAAATAAAAGGGAGGGTTATAAATACACCTCTGTATTGAAATGAAAGCCCTTTTAAAGTAGATTTTATAATGTGATATAGAAGGTAAAATATAACAAATAATGATCAACCTCAAGGGGCATAGAAATGCAGAGATGAGCAATTTGAAGGTCAAAGTATTTGGAGTGATAGATAAAGCGAGACACTTCCTAAATATAGTAAGGAGTAGGTCTCCTGCTATCAATTAAATTCTGGTTCTTTTAGAAAAAGGCTCCAAATCCAGTGTAAAACATTATGGTCTAGATTAAAAGTGGAGCGCTAATTTATTGCTCGCCTGCAAACAGAAAAATTCGAAAGAAGCAGTTGCATAGGCTTAAATGTAGCAGGTGGGGTGTTAGAAAATTGGCCTTTACATTGGGGGCTATGGGAATTATGTATTCCCTGTTAATATATATGTATATTTGTATATACATATATATTTATGTGTTAATATCTTTATATACACATATTAACACAGAAATATATATGTATATAAGGATATACATATATATTTACATTTGCTGCCCATCGCTGCACGACTTACCCCCTTCACTGCGCTAGTTCTCATGTCATGTCTCAAGTCCAATAGAAGCAGGCTCTATTGAGTGCATAACTTCCTAGCAATGCGTGCACTGGTATTACAAGTGGAGTGCAAATATCACGCTTGCACAAGTGCAAATGCACTCCACTTGTAATCTGGACCTATAATATATATATATATATATATATATATATGTGTGTGTGTGTGTGTTTTTTTTAAATAAATAAAATTCCAAACCCTAATTAATAACAAATACAAAGTATGATCTAAAAGATTAAACTGGTTTATCACAAACAAAACGTGAACAAGGGAGGGATTAGGAGACACAAAAGGATTGAAAAATCAATCATGGATAGAATTAAGAATTATAGCACGTAGAGCAAAGAAGATACATGAGCGTAACAAAGCATATCCATAATTAATATTGTCCCTACTGTGGGAAGTAAAGCAGAAACTTTTGATTAGCTTTATAAATAGTATACAAAACCTTGAACCTGGTATGAAGAAATATATATTTTTTATAAAGTTAGGATCTTGATACCTATGAGCTTTAGATTGTTTCTAATTTTCTACTGTGTTATCAGTTCATGAAGAGGCATGGCTTTATTATTTGCAGTAGGCTGGAGAGAAAAATATAGCTTGCATTAGGAAAAGACCTCCCTGCTATATAGGGAGGAATGGAAATAACTTCACACTGCACCAGGGTGTTGCAGAGTTATATAATTCTCTAAAATTTAATTTTAATAAAGCCAATTACTTTATACAAGTTTATTGCCTGTGATAATAAATGACAGTGCCATGGATTAAGGGTAGAATGGCATTTCTATTGTCTTTAACCCCTTAATGACCAAGGACGTGTCAAGCACATCCTACAAAAAAATACAGTTAGTGACCAAGGACGTGCCTGACACATCCTCTGATGTTTGAAGCACTTGAAGCAATCGTGATCGCTTCCAGACCCTTTCAGGGTATTGCAGTGATGCCTCGATATTGAGGCATCCTGCAATATCCTTTTGTTAGCCACCGATGCAGAGAGAGCCACTCTGTGGCTACACTACAGAACAATGTTTTTTTTAATTTTTTAGCAAACTGGGTACCCAAGATGGTGCCAGTACCCAAGATGGTGGCAAATAGGTAAAGGGGGGAGGGTTAGAGAGCTGTTTGGGGGGGGGACAGGCGGGTTGGGGGCTAAGGTGGGGATATAAGACTGCATTTTATATATATATAAATATATAAATATATAAAAAAAGGCTTTTATTTTAGTACTGGCAGACTTTCTGCCAGTACTTATGATGGTGGTGACAATTGTGAGGTGGGGGGGGAAGAGCTGTTTGAGGGGGTTAAGGAGGGATCAGGGGGTGGGATGTGTCAAGTGGGAGGCTGATCTCTACACTAAAGCTTAAATTACCATACAAGCTACCTAATTGACTCCTTCACTGCTGGGCATAATACAAGTGTCGTGCGCAGCAGCATTTAGCAGTCTTCTAATTACCGAAAAGTAATGCCAAAGTCATAAATGTCTGCTATTTCTGAACAAAGGGGATCCAAAAGCAGCATTTACAACTATTTGTGCCATAATTGCACAAGCTGTTTGTAAATAATTTCAGTTATAAACCTAAAGTTTGTGAAAAAGTTTGTGAAAACGTTTTTTTTTTTTTTTTTTTTAATTGATCGCATTTGGCGTTGAAATATACCTAAATGGGCCTAGATCAATACTTTGGGTTGTCTACTAAAAATATATGTATAAATACATGCCAAGGGTTTTTCAGGAATGGCTGGTAGATGTCAGTGTTACACTGTAACTATCGCTAATTTTGAAGAAAAAAAAAAAAGGTTTGGAAATATCAAAGTGCTACTTGTACTTATTGCCCTATAACTTGCAAAAAAAGCAAAGAACGTGTAAACATTGGGTATTTCTAAATTTAGGACAAAATTTAAAAACTATCTAGCATGGGTGTTTTTGGTGGTTGTAAATGTGTAACAGATTTTGGGCGTCAAAGTTAGAAAAAGTGTATTTTTTTTTTCATTTTTTCATCATATTTTATAAAAAATTTTATAGTAAATTATAAGGTATGATGAAAATAATGGTATCTTTAGAAAGTCCATGTAATGGTGAGAAAAACGGTATATAATATGTGTGGGTACAGTAAATGAGTAAGAGGAAAATTACAGCTAAACACAAACACAGCAGAATTGTAAAAATAGTCCTGTTCCTTAAGGGTAAGAAAATTAAAAAAATGGTCTGGTCACTAAGGGGTTAATTTCCATTTTATTACATGCAGCATATTCACTAAAGAATGGAGAAAAAAAATAGAGGGAAAAAAAACAGGAGAACTAGAGTTAGGAAAGTGGTCAGAATTGGCATCCAGGTCTATGGATAGCACTGCTCAGAAGCATGGGGATTTTATGAGGTTACAACATACACACTAGACTAAGGAGAGGACCAGAGAGAAGCTGTGAGTTCACTATGCTGTTACAACATTGTTACTACTTGTTGATACATTAGTCTGTATATATAGTCTGCATATGTAAAGTTATTTGCTGAAAATTAATTTAAATAGTGTGGGTAACAGATATCCCAGGAAGTGTAGCTTGAATAACTGTCAAGGTTAAAAATGTAATTGCAAATACTTACTCAGTATTTTCAAATAATGTTTTTGACATGGGCACATGATATTTGCAGAAGAAAATAAAGAGGTTGATGGAACAGATTTAAAATCAAAATGTTGGGAAAAGTCATAATAACAGATCTGAAACTCATGTGGGATATAGTTGACTTTAATCATTATGTGGACCATGAGGATTACTTATTAAAGAATATCCATATTTAGAATTTGAGGATGTCAGTAATTTAGAGGAGTGGAATTCAGATTTGACTGAAGCATCTCTAAAACTTAATGTATATATTGATTATGGTAAAAGAAAAACAGTGAAGAAATTAAAAGATGTTTTTACAGCACTAGATGGTGCATTAAAGGTATTTGAGAATCCCTCAAATTTTGTGACTTTGAAGGAATCAATGGATGATAAAACTGACAAATTTGATGGAGAACTGGACACACATCTACAGAAAAAGAATATTCAGATACAGATATTTCAGGATCATACAGAGATAAGAGTGGTGCCAGAGAAGACGGACCAGGCAAAACAAAAATGACCTCTATAACAAGAAGAAGAGCTCATAAGTTATTGAGAAAGAAGGAAAATATATATAAATGAATATCATAAATTTATCACATCACAAGTTAACCAGTGATGAATTTAGAGTTTTGTCAACAGGCCTTCAATTTGCAACATCTAATATGTTTTCTTATTTTAGAACATTATTAGATAAATTTGTGAGAAATTTGTGGGAAAATTAGCATTAAAATTGATATTCAGTCCCCCACAGAAATTAATGGTGCCTGTATGATTGCAACCTTGACCAATTTGTGTGACATAGATGATTATTTAATAAATGTATCTAAATTTGTGACTCCCAAAAAACATATGTCTGATTTTTATCCAGGAAATTTCAGAGGTTCATTGATTCATGCTTTTCAAAAAAGCAATGAAGAGATATTACATTTAGGGAAAACAAGAACAAAAGACACAAATATTACACATAATTGAAGCTATACAGAAAAAAATGTAAAAAGTCTGAAAGCAAATACTGATTTTGTCATAAAGACTCTGACATGAATAGAAATGACTGCTTTATTCAAGCTACGTGCCAGATATCTGATACCAAGACATATTGGGAAATGCTCTTTAAATTTGAGTTGCAACAACTATTTTATGAAGGCCAAAAGTTCACAAAAGTTTGATTAAGACTCCAGGGAGCACAATCATTTCAAGTATTGGCTTGCAGTGTGAGCCACTATCAGAATGGTTGGACTCCTATCTTTAACCTATTGTCAATAATCTTTTTAGCTAATTTAGAGCTTCAGGACTTCTTTTGACAATTTTGAAGGACATACATTGGCAATTAAATTTGGATGGTGGTCAACATTACATCTTTAGACACTTGCATACAGCTTAATTTATGCTTAATGTGACAGTGTACACCAATTTTTATATAACTGAATGTAATAGACACTACTATAAAGAAGAATATGCACAGATACTGATCTACAAATCAGTATAAAACCTTTTAAAAACTTATTTAGAAGCTCCCAGTTTAGCACTGTTGATGAGGTTAGCTGGAACACCAAGTGAAAGGGGCTGGGTGAACAAAAATAGCAGACACTCCCCACCTCCCCCCTTCCCTGCATATGAAAATACAGATAACATAAACAGGAGTCTGCAGGAGTCTGTAAAGGCATGTATACATCTGGCACTGTGGGGCTTGGTTAGGAGTCTGAAAATCAGCACAATGTTCTTAAAAAATAAGCAAAACTATACATTTTTATAAAAAAACTACCAAATGGGCTATATAACTGGATTATCTACAAAGCATTTATGCAAAGAAAAATCTAGTGTACAATTTCCCTTTAAAGGCTGTCATTTTTTGTTTTCCTGGATCATGATATAATGTTAGAAAAAACAAAAAAAAGTGTGAGGTTTTTCATGTCTTACTTACACATGATTTCTTTATGCTTAATGGCAATTATTTGTTACAATGTTGTGGCAAGGCAATAGGGACTATATTAGCACCTTCATTTTCTAATATTTTTGTAGCTTGGTGTGAATGAATGTATATTTATGAATCAATCAATTTTTTATGACATAATTATATATACAAATACTGTATAATTGATGAATTGCATTTTATTGTTAAAACCCGTTGGAGACTAATTATGTTGAGAAATGTGTAGATTATCTCGATAACAATAATTTAGTATTAAAATTTACAGGAATATCAGTATTTTTTTTAATTTAACTCTTAAAGGAAACGATAATGTGACTAGATCATATAACAAACCCACAGCAGCAAATACTATATTGAATGCCAAATCAAGTCATTCCAAACATCTATGCTATTCCAAAAGAACAATTAATTAGACTTAGAAAGAATTCAAAACGTGATAACATTTATGATAGTTAAAATGTATTAAATTTATGAAAATGGAGAATCCCCATAAATGAAATAAATTCAGATTACAGTGCAGCACAAATTATAAATAAGAAAAGAAATAGTGGAGCTATACACGGCAGCTAAGAGAAAAGCATAAAAGAATCTGGTTTAAAAGATATATATTTAATGATCAATATCTAAAATATACTTAATATAAAAACTTCTGTAAGAACAACAACAGTAAATTAAAGGGACAGTCAACACCAGAATTGTTGTTGTTTTAAAAGATAGATAATCCTTTAATTACCCATTCCCCAGTTTTGCATAACCAACACAGTTATAATAATACATTTTTTACCTCTGTAATTACCTTGTATCTAAGCCTCTGTGAACTCCCCCCTTATTTCAGTCTTTTTGACAGACTTGCATTTTAGCCACTCAGTGCTCACTCCTTGGTAAATTCACGTGCATGAGCTCAATGTTATCTATATGAATCACATGAACTAATGCCCTCTAGTGGGGAAACACTGTAAAACATGCATTTAGATTAGAGGCAGCCTTTACGGTCTAAGAAATTAGCATATGAACTTCCTAGGTTTAGCTTTCAACTAAGAATACCAAGAGAACAAAGCAGAAATGGTGATAAAAGTAAATTGGAAAGTTGTTTAAAACGACATGGTCTATTTGAATCATCAAAGTTTTTTTTGGACTTGACTGTCCGTTTAATAATATAAAATTACTGCATATATAAGATTAAAATATATTGTTGTGGCCACAACAGGCATTAAGCTGTAAGGTTGCACATAACAAATTACATAAAATAATGCATGATTGATGTTAAGCACAAAGAAAAATTGTGACAAGCTATTAAGCACTAATCGTGCAATTTGGCATATGGTTGCTGCTTAGCAAAATGAGAAAGCAGAGCTCAGCAAGATAAGGTCACTGTCTAAGGCAAATGTACTAAGTGGACAACTGCCTTTATTAATCCACAAACAGTGTCAAAAAAGTATATCACTGGTAATCCACAACCAATGTTAAAACAATGTATCCTATATAGAGACGAAGCTTGCAGGTATCAGCGATAAAGATAATATGCTGTATGGACAAGATTGTTGTGTGTGATCTTCAAATCAGGCAATTTGTTAATGCTCTTTTAGTGGTATGAGTTAATTACCTAACCGGACCTCAGAAAAGGTCTTCCTACCTCGAAGTAGAATTGTAACAGGGAGATCACTGATCTCTGGTCTGCAGTTCAGCGTCTTCTGATCGTTACCGGCTGTGGTCTGATGGAGCACAAACATTTGCGCCTGAGTGATAAGGGGTGTATTTCGAGGGTTTGCACTCATCAGGCCTACCGCTGGTATTACGAGTTGAAAGTAAATGTGATTGCGCTTATGCTAGAATCATTACAGTGACTTCAGTGTAACAAAATACATTACAAAGTATAGTTACACTCATAATAACACCATGTAATAAAAAATATTTAAAAAAAATATTGCACACAAAAGTTATGAAGGCTGAAAGATAGGAGGTCTCAGGTGTTGGGGAAAAAAGGCAGGCAAAGGGCTTTAACATTGAGACACATACGTATCTAAATATGTTTATATATATATATATATATATATATATATATATATATATATATATATATATATAAAAACACATTTATATTTGTTTACCTATGTGTACATATGTATTCAAAAACCTTATGAACCAGAGAGATGTGATAGTGTGCATATACACTATCAATAAAAAGACAGGGAATCAAGCACTCTTTTAGTATAAATTTTATATAGCAAACAAATATATATTCTGGAGAAATTCCAATCAAAAAGATTGTTATAAGAGATATTTTTCCAACAAAAATAAACTAAGCACCAAAGCAAAACCCCAAAAAAACAAAAAAATGCAAACAATAAATGCAAATGAATTTTTTTTAATATATAATCACATGAATATCATAATTATAGGGAATGTGATAGACCTGCAACACTCAACCAGAGGGCAGCCCCACCTAAATTTAGAGGGTATATGCTGTCATGGTACACACAGGGATCTATGCAGTCCCCCACTACCCCTAAAATTAAGAAAAAGCTCACTTAAACATCAATAGATGAACTATAGAGCAAAACTGCAGGGATAACACAGCAAATAGCATTAATATGCACAGTATATAGCTGTATAAACAATGTGACCCTGCTAGTGTAAACTTGATCCAACAATGTTGAAGTCGGTACACAATATGTAAGTATTTCTGACACACACTCAAAGTCCATCCATGCGTGTGATAAATATGCAACCAAGACAGTAAGCACAGTGGCAAACAACCACTGTAAGCTGTGTGATTCAAAGCAATATCTCCATAGTCGTACGTATCGAACGAGACGTCACTTCTCGTTTATACTAAACGAGTGCTTGATTCCCTGTCTTTTTATTGATAGTGTATATGCACACTATCACATCTCTCTGGTTCATAAGTTTTTTTTATCTATTGTTAGAGGGTCTGCACCATTTCCTTTAAGGATGTAATTTAAAATATATATAGCAATACAGAAAATTCTGCTTGGAAAAGTTTCTCCCCTCATATATTGTATATGTACATATGTATTCATGTATTTATATGTGTATATATGTATTTACAGACATATATACACATAAATACATATGTATACATACAACCCCAATTCTGAAAGAGTTGGGACAGTATAGAAAAATCAAAAAAACAAACCAAAAGAGTAATTTGAAAATTCAATTCATCCTGTACTATATTGAAAACACATTATTAACATATTATTTGATGCATTTTTAAAAAATATACACTAATTTCAAATCTGATGACTACAAGACACTCCAAAAAAGTTGGGACAGTTGACTGTTTACCACTGCATAACATCACCTTTTCTTTTAATAACACTTATTAAGCATTTGGGCACTGAAGACACCAGTTGGTTAAGTTTAGCAAGCTGAATTTTCCCCCATTCATCCATTATGCATGCCTTCAGCTGCACAACTGTAAGAGGCCTTTGTTGCCTTATTTTGTGCTTCATAAAGTGCCAGACATTCTCAATCAGAGACAGGTCAGGACTGCAGGCAGGCCATGCTAACACCCGCACTCTCTACTTATGCAACCATGCGCTTGTAATCCGGGCAGAATGTGGTTTGGGGTTGTCCTGCTGGAAAATGCAGGTACGTCCCTGAAAAAGACGACGTCTGGATGGCAGCATATGTTGCTTCAAAATGTATACATATCTTTCTGCATTAATGGTGCCCTAACAGATGTTCAAGTTACCTATACAATGGCCACTGACACACCAACATACCATGACATACGCTGGCTTTTGGACCCGACACTGATAACAGCTTGGATGGTCCTTTTCTTCTTTGACTCAGAGAACAGGACGGCTGATTTTTTCAAAAAACTATATGAAATGTTGACTCGTTGAACCACAAAACACGATTCCACTGTGCTACTGTCCATCTCAGATAAGACCAAGCCCAGAGAAGTTGGCGGTGCTTCTGGACAGTGTTGATGTAAGGCTTCTGCTTTGCATAGTAAAGCCTTTACTTGCATCTGTGGATGCAGCGACAAATGGTGTTGACTGACAAAGGTTTACCAAAGAATTCCCGAGTCCATGTCAGGATATCTATTTATATATTTACGCACCAAGAATTGACCGGATTACTTAAATCTTTTAATTATATTGTGCACTGTAGAAGGTAAAATGCCCAAAATCCTACCGATTTGTCTTTGGGAAATGTTGTTGGATTATTTGCTGACGCATCTGTTGGCAGATTGGCGACCCTCGACCCATTCTTGCCCTTGAAGGACTAGGCCTTTTTTGGAGGCTCCTTATATACTGTGATTACATGATTGCCTTACCTGTTTCACATCACCTTCTTATTTCAACTTGTCACATCGCTATTGGTCCTAAATTGCTCCTGTCCACACTTTTTTGGAAAGTGTTGCAGTCAACAGATTTGAAATCAGTGTATATTTTCAAAAATACATTAAATTCACAAAGTAAAACATCCAATAATGTGTTAATAATGTGTTTTCAATATAGTATAGGGTGAACTGAATTTTCAAATGAGTGCATTGGAGCCCTTTGCCGTTAAGTATATGAAAATTTGTAAAAGCATATTAATGCAATATTCATATCTAATAAAGGCTTTAAATATGTATTGTTCTATGTATTTGTAAATAGATATTCCTATAAATATTTTTATATATCTATACCTATACCTATATATATACATACATATAGGTATTGATATATTTGTTATCAAAATATTATATATATATATATATATATATATATATATATGTATTTATTTATTAATAAATAAATAAAACATATTCTGTTATGTAAAGAACATTGGAATATGAAATATTCATATTTTCATGCCTGGTTAGCGTAAATGAGAATATGCAATCAGGTTTGCGCGAGAGTGGACTGGCAGGGTTTTTGTCTCTATTGACTTCTATGGGGGAATGAGTAAATGCACACGCGATATTCTAACTTCAGATTTTTGCTTTTGTTGGGTTACTGCAAGAGTGAAAACAGTTTACTTTCAACTCATATTATGAGTGCAATCCGACCAATGCAAAAATCTTAATTCTAGCGAAATAAACCATCAAGCGGGAGTGTTAATTTGCACTCCACTCTTAATCTGGCCCATAGTAAGAAAGAATTTGGACAGCAAAACTGTAGCTTTTACGACTGAATATCATGAAAAATATAATGATGTTGTAAGAAAGCTAAAGAAAAATTATTATTAAGGAGAAACAATTACAATATGTCTAATAATTGGTAAGTAAAAAAAGGCAACTTCAGATGTAGTAGAGATTGTAAAAATTGTGGAATCCTAAAATTTGACTAAACTTATTGGGGCTTATTTATTAAAGGTCTTGCGGACCTGATCCGACAGTGCGTATCAGGTCCGCAAGACCTCGCTGAATGCGGAGAGCAATACACTCTCCGCATTTAACATTGCACCAGCAGCTCACAAGAGCTGCTGGTGCAATGCCGCCCCCTGCTGACTCGCGGTAAATCAGCCGCCAGCAGGGAGGTGTCAATCAAACAATCGGGTTGATTTCCGGCGATTCCTGTCCGCCTCATCAGAGCAGACAGACAGGGTAATGGAGCAGCGGTCTAAAGACCGCTGCTTCATAACTGCTGTTTCTGGCGAGTCTGAAAACTCGCCAGAAACACAGACCCACAAGCTCCATTCGGAGCTTGATAAATGGGCCCCTATATGTAACGTACTGAGTTTTAAGCAGTTTGCCAACAACAAGTTATGCAATTTATTTATTGCAAAGCAGACGTTGTCATTGCCAGTATGTAGAACAAACTACATGAGAGGTCAGTACTAGAATATGAGAACACATTAGGAATATAAAATACTATGATACAGATTCTGGTGTCACAAGATGCTTTTATACCATTCACTTCACCAATATTACTGATGTTTTTATACAAACTAATGATGTAGCACTAGGGAAGGAAATAAGCACACAAAAAAAACTGAACACAAATTATTTACTGCATTCTCAAATAGTGAACTAGATCCCTTTTTGGAATTAATCTAGAATGGAATATTAGCTACTTTACAGATTACCAAAATATGTGCATACATATGTAAATATGCATTTATATTCCATATTTTAGACTGTAAATTAATTGAATTGAAATATCATTAAATACAGACTAGAGTATATGGGGTCAATTTATCAAGCTCTGTATGAGCTGAAACAGAAGGTTCGCCGGAAACAGAAGTTATGAAGGAGCGGTCTAAAGACCGCTGCTCCATAACCTATCCGCCTGCTATGATGCGGCGGACAGAAATCAACCCGATCAAATTTGATCAGGTTGATTGACACCCCCTGCTAGCGACCAATTGGGGGCAGTATTGCGTATGCTGTCTGCATTTATCAATGTGCAGCGGACCTGATACTCTACATGGTATCATGTCCGTTCGCACTATAATAAATTGACCCCTATGTGTTCTCATGCAGTCCACTCTGGGTAGAAGCTGAAATCAGTTGAGTGTAATTGTGATTTACAATAGAATGATTACATCATCCTCAGAGCTCTGGTTAACTGTTTTGCTAATAAAAAAGTGTCACCAAACACATAAAAAATACATTACAAAGTATGGTTACACTCAAAACAACACTATTAAATAAATATTTAAAAAAAAATATTGCACAAAAAAGTTATAAGTTCTCAAAGATATGAGATCTCAACATAGAGATACTCATTTCTAAATATGTATATGTTAATAAAAATATTTTTTTCTTCTATATAAAGAACATAAGAAGACTTTGGGTTAGTCTAGAGCAGTGGGTTTTTTTCAGTGTGCCCCATAGAAATCTATAGGAGAAGACGTTAACGCAGTCGCCATATCTGTAGTCCTGTAGTTATAACTTGTGCACTAACTTTTTACTTTCAACTTGTAATAAGCATGCTGATGTGGCCACAATACATTTTTACTATGAGCACAGTTAGCACGCAAGTGGAAAAATTTTGCGCACCACTTGTAATCTGTTCCTATGTTGGTTCATTCATTGTTTTTTAATCAATGTTTTTAACAACATTCCAATATCCAGAAATCGGTTAACTTAGATTTTCCTATATATAAGGAATGGAGGCAATGAAAATTAGTCTAAGATTAAGCATCACTAGGGGCATGAAAAGCATCAGACCCTTACATTTATTGTTCCTTTCTATGTTTGTAGATATTTTAATGAATTTTCAATAAATATTGATTATTTACTTACGCCACATTTCTCAGAGTATGATTATTACCTTATACCTAATAGGAAAGATTGTTCCACTCTTGGTGAACCTTGTGGATTGCCCTTTAAAGGATCAATATGTAAGATTCCAAGTCTAGGTTTATGCGTTAAAGGGACAGTCAAGTCCAAAAAATTTTCATGATTTAAATAGGGCATGCAATTTTAAACAACTTCCCAATTTACTTTTATCGCCAATTTTGCTTTGTTCTCTTGGTATTCTTAGTTGAAAGCTAAACCTAGGAGGTTCATATGCTAATTTCTTAGACCTTGAAGACTGCCTCTGATCTGAATGCATTTTGACCACTAGAGGGCATTAGTTCACATGTTTCATATAGATAATATTGAGCTCATGCACATAAAGTAACCTAGGAGTGAGCACTGATTGGCTAAACTGCATGTCTGTCAAAAGAACTGAAATAAGGGGGCAGTCAGCAGAAGCTTAGATACAACGTGTATTATTATAACTATGTTGGTTATGCAAAACTGGGGAATGGGTAATAAAAGGATAATCTTTCTTTTTAAACAACAAAAATTCTGGTGTTGACTGTCCCTTTAACATAAAAATGTAATACCAGTTATTATATTAGATTGTATTTATTTATACAAATTTATTAGCCCTTCTCTCCATATTTTTACTACAAACATCAAATAAATGGAAATTTGTAGAAAATGTTTAACTAATATTATAGCTTATAAATGATATATTATAGCAAAGTTATTATAATATAATGATGCAAACTCTGGAGTTATAGTTACCCTGCTAAATGCTAGTAGGAAGTCGAGCTTTCCAGAATGTCTCATACAGTGACGTAGTTTCCAGTAAATGAGGTGCTCCCATGCAAATACCAGCAAACTTAAACCCATAGCGACAAGAAGCATATAGAATACGCCCGCCATGTTGTCAATATCCAGCTTGCTGCTCATCACTTCAATCTTGTCATTGTGGCAAATTCCTGATAACCAAAGTCTTTCCAGCATCTCAATCTCATCTATAAACACAAAGGGAAAATATTTAGGGCAGTGATAAATGAAAAGTGAAATATATCTAGAAAACTCAAGCCACCGCTGACTTGCACCATTCTTATAATTCTTAGCAGTAATTATCAATACAAATGTTAAATATAATTAGGTTCAGAAATATGCTGATTTGAATAGGGTCAAAACAAAACATAATTTATGAAAACATTAGGTAGAGTAAATATCCATATTTTGGAGCATACATTATAAAGATGAAAAAAGATGACCAATTTCAAACAGATTTTTTTTTATTTTAACAAAACAGCATCATCATTTATATTAATTCAGTAAGTAATGTCATGTTAAATACAACATTTTAAAAAAGGGCTATCCAGATTGTATAATTGAAGAAACTCTTTACATTATCATTGGTCTCTAGAAGGGTAGTATTAAACTTTCATTTAACACCATAATTCACAAACAAACGGCTAGATTATGAGTTGTGCGATAAGGTAAAAAAGCAGCGTTAAGAGGTCCTAGCGCTGCTTTTTTACGCTCGCTGCTATTACGAGTCTTGCAGGTATAGGTGTACCGCACACTTCTTTGGCCTTACCACAAAACGACACGTAAACTTCGTAAAGTCTTTTTTCTATGGGACTTCAATAGCGCCGGTCTGTCCTGGGAGGCCAAAAAGTGAACGGTATACCCTACCCTGTCAAGAGTCCTAACGCATTTAAAAGTCAGTAGTTATGAGTTTTATGGTACAACGCCGTAACATAAAACTCATAACTAAAGTGCTAAAAAGTACACTAACACCCATAAACTACCTATTAACCCCTAAACCGAGGCCCTCCCGCATCACAAACACTAAAATTAATTTTTTAACCCCTAATCTGCCTCTCCGGACACCGCCGCCACCTACATTATATTTATGAACCTCTAATCTGCTGCCTCCAACATCGCCGCCACCTACATTATATTTATTAACCCCTAATCTGCCGCCCCCAATGTCGCCGCAACATACCTACATTTGTTAACCCCTAATCTGCTGCCCCAACGTCGCTGCCACTATAATAAACATATTAACCCCTAAACCGCCGCACTCCTGCCTTGCAAACATTAGTGAAATATTATTTACCCCTAATCTGCTGTCCCTAACATCGCCACCACCTACCTACACTTATTAACCCTTAATCTGCCGCCCCCAACGTCGCCGCCACAATACTAAATTTATTAACCCCTAAACCTAAGTCTAACCCTAACACCCCCTAACAAATATAATTACAATAAATCTAAATAAAATTACTGACATTGAGTGCCCCCTATTTTCTACCAATAGTCATGATGGTGTATTCCTGACCCCAATTATGCTCTAGATCACATTCAGATTGTAAATTTAACAACTGGAATTCAAGGAACAGTCTGCACCAGAATTTTTATTATTTAAAAAGATAGATAATCCCTCTAGTACCTATTCCTCAGTTTTGCATAAGCAACACAGTTATATTAATATACTTTTTACCTCTGTGGTTATCTTGTATCTAAGCCTCTGCAAACTACCCCCTTATTTCAGTTCTTTTGACAGACTTGCATTTTAGCCAATCAGTGCTGACTCCTAGGTAACTCCATATGTATCAGCACAATGTTATCTATATCACACCCATGAAATAGTGCCCTTTAGTGGAGAAAAACTGTCAAAATGCATTCAGATAAGAGGCGGCCTTCAAGGTCTAAGAAATTAGCATATGAGCCTACCTAGGTTTAGCTTTCAACTAAGAATACCAAGAGAACAAATCAAAATTGGTGATAAAAGTAAATTGGAAAGTTGTTTAAAATTACATGCCCTATCCGAATCATGAATGTTTATTTTGGACTAGACTGTCCCATTAAAATTAAAAAAATATTTATATATTTTATTTTTTATTGAGTTTGTTTTGTTAATAACAGTTGTTAACAAGACTCAAATATGTTTTATTGCCCACACAGAAGAACAGAATTTACACATGCCAAGAATATTTTTGCTTCAATAAATGTTAAGTCAAAGCAATTTAAATTTCAAATTAACTAATACTGCAGTATCAGCTGTGTACTTGCTAATTGTAAACTGCTAATAAGGACAATTGATTTTGCTTTACTAGTAGAGAGGGATTTATACATGACAAGTATACTTTGATTTATTCAGCACAGAAACTTACATTAAAAAATGAAATACTGTTTGAAATGCCCTCTTTTCAATAAAACAAAGAAAAAACTTGACTACAAACCCCTAAGGTTTACAGCTGAAGTGCTTCCTAGGCTAAATCTCTTATTTTTTCATAGGGAATTAATCTTAAAAGGACTTTGTACTGTTATTTGTATCTCCACTTGAATGTATTTACAATTAACTATTTTTTGTGCTGGGGTTAATATGTTGTTTATAAATACCTTTATTGTTTAATTTTTAAATAGCTGTTGAAGGTTAAAGCCACCATCTATACTGGAAATATGAACTTATTCTCCATCAGGGGCAGAACAAATAGGGGTGCAGCCGGTGCAGTGGCCCTGGGGCCCAAGTGAAGGGGGACCCATCAAGATGCAAGCTGAGACATTTTCTGCTTTATATTTCAGGCATTTTTTAAAACTAATTTTTCCTCAAAGCGCAAATGTGAAATGAAGGGAGCAGGGTGCCCCCCTCCAACCACCAGTGGAGGAATCAGGGCTGGCTGCAGCTCACAAGTCTGCTTAGATCCCTTAATTGAGCTCTGTTTTTGTCCGACCTGCAGTCCACACTGCACACTGGGGAAAACCAGAGCTTAATTAGGGGCTTAAATAGATTTGTTTCGTTTGTATTTAGGTACTTGTCTTATTTTAGCCCACACAAGCCTAGGAGATTTCCCAGTGAGCTGCTGGGGTTGGCAAGTCATATTTTTGCCGATGATGTCACAGCAAAATGATGTCACAGCATCCGCATATGATCCTAAAGCATGTGTGGAATGCTCTGACATCTGTTTGCTCATGTACACATCACTTGGTAGGAAATTTCAGCAATTAAGAAAAATGTTCACCATGTCTGTATCATCTGGTAGCAAATTTCGACAGAGAAGAAACTGTCTCAGGGCATTTGCACAAGCTGAAAGCGTATGCGCCGCCACTCACCTTGCACATCACACTTACAAAGCAGGAGAGCCTGTACAGTCACACTATTATATATATATCCAGCAAATTGCACTCTCACAAACTCAATTCCTCAGTACCAAGGTGTAGCAACAACAAATATAATCCAATATATAGACAAATGCACTCTATGGGTTTAAATAATTGTGATTTATTGCGTGTAAACGTTTTCAGAGCCTTCACCCCTTCCTCAGAGGTCTGAGAAAGGGGTGAAGGCCTCAAAACATTTACATGCAATAAATCACAATTATTTAAACCCAGAGAGTACATTTGCCCATATATTGGATTTTATATATATATGGATTTTTTATATATATATATATACTTTCATGAATCAGGTATAGAGTGATAAATACTTAATTCTTAAGATATCCTTTAATGAAGAAATAGCAATGCACATGGGTGAGCCATTCACATGAGGCATACATGTGCAGCCACCAATCAGCAGCTACTGAGACTTTCTAGATATGCTTTTCAGCAAAAGATATCAAGAGAATGAAGCCAATTAGATAATAGAAGTAAATTAGAAAGATGTTTAAAATTGCATGTTATTTCTAAATCATGAAATAAAAAATGTGGGTTTCATGTCCCAAAACTGGTGATATGCTTTTATGGAAAGGCAGGGTGTCGTGGGGGTGAACAGAGGGCACCAGGGCCCTCTGTTTATTAGGTCGGCCACTGTTCTCCATACAAAAGTTATGTAAACAAGAGGCAGCAAGCCTTACTCGGGGGTGACAGTGAGAGGTAATACAATTATCAGTTTCAATTTCTTTTTACTAAGTATTAACCATTGTTCATAATAATTGTATGATTAAGGGTTTTGTACCCGAAACG
Organism: Bombina bombina; assembly: GCF_027579735.1. Taxonomy (NCBI): domain Eukaryota; kingdom Metazoa; phylum Chordata; class Amphibia; order Anura; family Bombinatoridae; genus Bombina; species Bombina bombina. The sequence continues at coordinate 162,749,752 of NC_069506.1, read as the reverse complement.
TCACTCTGTTTAACCCAGACATGATGGAATAAAGATTGTTATCTGCTATAAGGTGCTGCCGTTTGTGGATTTGTGACTGTCAAGGGATTATAGCACCCTTGTACTGGCCTGCATCTGACAGTAGTGCTGTGCTATTGAGTGAGTTTAATATCATTGTTCATAATAAGAGAGGAAAGGAGGCCTTACTATAAAGAGGGATGGATAAGATTTTGCTAGTTTGCATGGTCAGTCCATGTATTTGTGCATGTTCTTGAGAACAATACACAGGGACTAAAATCAGCAAAAAAACAAAACAAAAAAACAACAAAACAAAACCAAAAACCTTGCTCTGCTGACCTGCCATTTAAATCAGTTTACATCTAGGAGTTAAGTTTTTTAAGCTGTTATAAGATAGGGATGGGTGAATGTGTTTATATTCGAATTCAACTGTTAGAACGAATGTTATTGTAGAAATTCGATTTACATAATAGAATGTTGAAAATAACGAATATTCTGAAAAATTCGATTTTGGAATGTTATTTACAGTTTTCGAATGTCACATTCGAATTCGAATGTCCCTTTCGAATTTGAATATTACATTTATAAAGCACAGTATTAGACTAGAAATACTATTTCGAATTCGAATGTCACATTCAAATCAAATATCACATTTGAATCGAATATCACATTCGAATCGAATATCACATTAATTAAACACAGTTGTAAACTAGAAATACTATTTCTAATTCGAATGTCACATTCAAATTCGAATATTACATTTAAAAAACACAGTATTAGACTAGAAATATTATTTCAAATTCGAATGTGACATTCGAATTCGAATGTGGCATTCAAATTCAAATATTACATTTAAAACACAGTATTAGACTAGAAATACTATTTCAAATTCGAATGTGACATTGTAATGTAGAATTCGAATTCGTAGACTAGAAACAATATTTCGAATTCAAATGTCACATTCGAATCGAATATCACATTCGAATCGAATATCACATTCAAATTTGAATGTTACATTTATAAAGCACAGTATTAGACTAGAAATACTATATCACATTCGAGTCGAATATCACATTTATTAAACACAGTTGTAAACTAGAAATATTATTTCTAATTCGAATGTCACATTTGTATTCGAATATTACATTTAAAAAACACAGTATTAGACTAGAAATATTATTTCGAAATTTGAATGTGACAGTCGAATTCGAATGTGACATTCGAATTCGAATGTGACATTCGAATTTGAATATTACATTTAAAACACAGTATTAGACTAGAAATACTATTTCAAATTCAAATGTGACATTGGAATGTAGCATTCGAATTCGAATATTACATTTATTAAACACAGTTGTAGACTAGAAATACTATTTCGAATTTGAATGTCACATTCAAATTCGAATATTACATTTTGAAATTGAATGAATACATAGCAAAACATTCTATTATTCCAACGAAAATTCAAAAATAGAACGTTAGAATGTTATATAAACATTTGAAATTAGTTTTAAATTTCGAATTTTTAGAAACATTCGCCCATCCTTATTATAAGACTCATACGTGTGTTATTTTATTGCATCTGTTTATATAACTAGACTTCTTTGGAATGGCATATATATAATAGGTTTAGAGATTATAGTTATTGTGTATTTTTCTGTGTATGTGTCTCTGTGTGTTTGTGCTTATATATCTGTCTGTCTGTGTGTCTGTATGTATTTCTGCCTGTGAATATTTGTGTATGTGTGTGTTTGTGCATGTATATATGTCTGTCTGTATGTCTCATGTATTTGTGTATGTCTGTGTGTGTGTTTTATGTTTTTATATCTGTCTGTGTGTATTTGTGTCTGAATTTGTGTATGTGTCTCTTCTCATATTTGTGTATGTGTACATTGTTGTGAGTGTGTATATGTATCTATTTATATCTGCTTGAGTGTTTTTGTGCATGTGTATCTGTCTGTGTGTTTGTTTCATTGTGTGTACGCATTTTTGTACATGTATCTCTCTGTATTTGTATGTGTGTGTTTATGTGTGTATCTGTGTGTATTTGTGTATGTTTATCTGTGTGTGTGTGTGTGTGTGTGCGTGAATGTGTATGTGTTTATGTTTATCTGTGTATGTGCGTTTGTGTGTATGTTTATCCGTTTGTATGTGCGTGTGAGTGTGTATATGTGTATTTGTGTATGTGCATTCCTCTGCATTTGTATGTGTGCATCTTGTGCATATTAACCAATTTTTCATTTAGCAAGGAGCAATTATTTAACATTTTAAGATTTTTATTTTATTTATTAAAACAGATTCTTAATTAAGAAAACAAATACAGTTCATCGCAATTAAAATATATTTATAGTATTATAGTGTTAAACATGAGTGATGGTGCTAAATTAGTTATTTTTACAGAGAAACATTATCATTCAGATGCTGTCACTATGTTTTTACTTTACTTTTGGGCTTTACAAAACCTCAGAGCTGTTAATTAGAAGTACTTACTGTCAGGTTACTGTGCATATGTAGCCTCACGCTGATTGACTGTGATGCATGGTAAACTAACTTTAAAGTGTAATATCAAAAGTGCCGATTAAGGATAGTTCTTAAAATTTTAAAATTGTTAAAAAGTGTTTACTAAAAAGTGTTTACTACATGGAACATGATTACTTCCCTAAGGCTAAATTTACTAGTAGGGTTCACGGTAAATGCATTAAACGCTAATAAAACTATAGTGAGATAAATATGACTAGATCTTAAGCTGGTTTTTGGTGATACCTTCAAAATAATATTTTATTTTACATAAAATAGTTTTTTAGAATTCAACAAAATTTTCTGTTTAGGCTTAGGCAAAACATTTTTTTTTCCGCAAATACGGCAGTGAGAACTGAGAGAATTCTCATTTAGGAAAATCAAAAAGTGTAAATAGAAACATGGAACCATTTAGTGATTTGATGTTTTTAAGCAAATCTGTAAAGAGGAAGCTGTAATTAATAGATTAACACAAGTGTGAGTTAATTTATGCAAATGCATATCTGCAAGCCATCAGTCTCTGGCTAAAAAAATAAAGGGAAACTAAACCCATTTTTTTCTTTCTTTCATCATTCAGATAGAGCATGCAATTTTAAGCAACTTTTTAATTTACTCCTATTATCAATTTTTCTTTGTTCTCTTGCTATTTTTATTTGAAAAAGCTGTAATATAAGCTTATGAGCCAGCCCATTTTTTATTCAGCACCTGGGTAGCACTTGCTTATTGGTGGGTAAATTGATATTTATCCAAGCAGTGCATATTGGGAGTCTACACTGGACAAAGTGTTTGTCTTTATATTTATCTTGTGCCTATACAGGTGAAACTCAAAAAATTAGAATATCGTGCAAAAGTTAATTTATTTCACTAATGCAACTTAAAAGGTGAAACTAATATATGAGATAGACTCATTACATGCAAAGCAAGATAGTCCAAGCTGTGATTTGTCATAATTGTGATGATTATGGCTTACAGCTCATGAAAACCCCAAATCCACAATCTCAGAAAATTAGAATATTGTGAAAAGGTGCAAAATTCTAGGCTCAAAGTGTCCCACTCTAATCAGCTAATTAAGCCATAACACCTGCAAAGGGGTCCTGAGCCTTTAAATGGTCTCTCAGTCTGGTTCAGTAGGAATCACAATCATGGGAAAGACTGCTGACCTGACAGTTGTGCAGAAAACCATCATTGTATGGGATGTGGACAAGCGCCTACTCTGTTCCCTATAGGCTTGAGGGGGGTGATACCTAGTAACCACCAATAGAAATCAGCTAAAATGTACGGGGACCCCCAAGCGCCTACCAACCGGAGGCAGAGGGATAAAAATGGGTGTGGCAGTATGTACAATAAAACCTGATTTATTGCCTATACATATAAAAGCTTAATACATACATTTTATACAATACATGGATCCATGGAAAATTACAATAAAAATTACAATAAAAATACAAATACAATAAAAACCAATGAAAGGTATAATAAAACAGATGTTTAGAATAAAAACAATGGTAAGTGCAATGGGTAATGTTGTCCTCCTAAGTGAGAAGTCCAGTGGAATTCAGTGATATACAACAATGTGAACAAATGGTGTAAAAATATAAAAAATATATGAAAATACAAAATTTATAAAAATGCAAAATTTCAAAATAAATAAAAATGCAAAATTCCAAAATAAAATGTCAATCAATCCTACACACGGTGTGAAAAAATGGTGAAAAAATGTAGATTCAGAAAATAAGTGAATAAGTCAAACTATAGTCACCCAGATCCTGTGGGATCAAAATAGTGGTTGTAAGTATCCAAAAGTGTTGTGGTGTGGTGAAGATGTGAAGATGGAGGAAATGCTGGGCCCACCGAAAGTGAACCAAATTTTCAGACAGAGAAATTATGTCCACCTAAAAATCAAAAACAAATATGGTGCAGATACCTTCAAATAAGTTTTACCTAAATGAAATGGAGCTTACCAATATCAGTCAACGCGTTTCGGCCTTGCTCTAGGCCTTTATCAAGACTGATTTGTTTGGGGGTTATGCACCCTTATAAAGGGTGTTATGACCAATAGTAGTCTGAGGAATTTTGCTCCAAAAATAGGCTCCGCCCACTTCCGGTGTCACATGGGTGTGGGCAGTGTTTCTAATATATTCCTATTCAGATGTCTGATGGGTATGGGCAATCATTTTATAAATTGTAATCGTAAAAGAATATTCAAAGAAATTGCTTCTGTTGTATAGATAGGTATAATGTATCTATAAGAAATAGTGTGTTTAGAAGTAATGTTTAAAATATGTTATCAAGTTGATACTATAGCTTCAGGAGCATAGTATCACTTCCGGTGGTGGCAGACTATGATGTCATATCCTGTTTGTAAGATCTCTAAGTCGTAATCCAGTATCTGCTAGCTGGATCAATGTGCTACTTAAGGCAGATTTTTGTGATAACTGCAGTGAATATAGCGTATAAAGTCCAAAACCATAATTTAAAATAATAGTTTAAAAATTAAAATCACTTCCGATTAGCTGTGTCATTGTTTACATATCATGAGGTGTCTTAGTAACTTCCGGTTGCGGCAGAACATAATACTCTTTCCAGTAAAAAGCATAATGTTCTTTCCGGTAGACACCATTGTCTGGAGCTTAGGATGAACCTTATGTCTATCAGTGAGGGAGAATTAATCATTTATGATCATTTATGAATATATTAGAATAACAGCGTATCCGGAATAGTCTTAAGGAGAGTCACTTCCGGTTTGCGGCAGTGTAATGGAGGACAACATTACCCATTGCACTTACCATTGTTTTTATTCTAAACATCTGTTTTATTATACCTTTCATTGGTTTTTATTGTATTTGTATTTTTATTGTAATTTTTATTGTAATTTTCCATGGATCCATGTATTGTATAAAATGTATGTATTAAGCTTTTATATGTATAGGCAATAAATCAGGTTTTATTGTACATACTGCCACACCCATTTTTATCCCTCTGCATCCGGTTGGTATGCGCTTGGGGGTCCCCGTACAATTTAGCTGATTTCTATTGGTGGTTACTAGGTATCACCCCCCTCAAGCCTATAGGGAACAGAGTAGGCGCTTGTCCACATCCCATACATCTGTAACTTTACACCTAGTAGGTCATAGCTGCCACTCCCACAACTTATCTCTCCCAAAATGGAGAGTTTAGCTAGTCTCAGACAAGAGATCTCTATAGATGTACACAATAACACTAGAGAGAATCTAACCTTAGAAGATGAGGATACCCTAGATATCCAATCTATATTTAAAGACCTGGAAAAATTGTTGATTTCAGAAGTCAAATTTAAGGCCGAAATTTTGTTCCTTAAAAAATGTTTAGAATTGGACATTATACCTAAGGGACTCATTACCCATAAGGAGTGTGCATTCCCTCTCTCAGACTCTATCTCTGAAAAATGGAGATTGGTCTTAATAAATACATCAAGACAATTGATGAAATTGATTATTGAATATAGAGAGTCTTTCGCTTCAGAGATGGACTGTGAGATTAGGGTAAATGAAGAAATTCTACTAAACCTAGAGGGTCTAGGTCAAGAATCGAAAGATATCTCTGAGAAAAAAGAGAACTTAGTCAAAAAGATAAAAAAGGTGAGAGAGGACACAATTCAGAAAAAAACTAGAAAATGACTTAGAGAAGTGGAGAATAAAGAAAGCACAGATATAAAGGTAACAGATCAGAGAAGACCAGACACTATGAGAGAGAATGATACAATACAAACTGACACCATAGGGAACATTTCTAAATCTACACCTAGGTGTCATGATCCAGTATATAACCAAGAACATAGTGCATATTCGAACAGACAAGTACCATACAAAAGAAAAGCTTATGATCCACATAGTGCCCCTAGAGATCATTATAGACATCAATACGACCATGATAGACCATTACCATATGATAAAAGAGGCCAGTGGACAAGAACGGATTATAATTATAATTATAATCGTACAAGACGTCCCGATGACAGGGAATATGACACTAATTCAAATGTAAGATGGAGAGATGGATATTCCCCAGAGAGGAGAAAAGGTTTCCGGCAAAATAGGAGGAACCAAGCCCAGGGATGGGGACCGATGTACTCAAACAGACGGAGAAACTATTATGACTAGCCGAGAAGGGACTACTATGACCAACCAAGAAGATATTACTACAATGAGGAAAGTTCCTATCATGATAGACGAGGAGGCTACGAGAAACCTTATGAATATAACAGAAATAATTCCTACTCAGATGATCAAAGGAGAAGATATGAGACTGACCACAACTATGACAACAGGGACACATATAGAACCCCTGTATGGAAAGGGGGATCGCAGAGAGCTACTGACAAACAACATGAAGGATCCCCAATAAATATGAAGACAAATACAAGAGATGAGACAAACAACCAGCAATGCATGAGAAAGATGGAAATAAGAACAGACCACACGAAACATATTGAAGCTGGAGAAAAATCTCCTCCCCCTTTTTTAGGGGTAGATCACAACCATTACAAAGAGAGACCCCCGAGACCACGATTGACCGTGGAATGGGAGGAACCAACATCCTCACGCACAGGAAGAAGACCCATAGAGGATGTAGAGGAGGGGCGAAAATAAATAAAATACAGAAGAAAACCAGTCCTACCTCAACTGATACAGGAAGTCAGAAGAGCGCTAATGGTATCTTCAATTTAAGCAGTCATATACTGACAAAAGATGAGATGACTATTTTACAATTTGGGCTGTCTTTTGCCCCCACAAGGAGCCTTGATAAATTCCAAACTTTTATTAATGTAAAAGAATTTATCAGGAGGCTTACGCTTAAGAGGTTCTTTTCCAAAACACAAATGGAGAGATCGATCTGGGCACCAAGGAAACAAACCCAACTAGGAGAAGGAGATCCGTATTTACATACTGGACTCAAACCCAAGTCAGTATTTTATCCGACCAGCAGCAAAGGAACAGTAATAGAAACCTTTGAAACCATTGTATGCAAAGAAATAAAGGATTTGAAACCAAAGCAATTGAAGATCAAGAAGCATTATCTTACTGACCAACAGATCAGAACCATTACAGATTTGGAGAAAAACCACAATATAATCATAAAGCCAGCCGATAAAGGGGGAGGCATCGTCATCCTCAACAAGAGCGACTATAAGAAAGAAAATGAAAGGATCCTAGGTGACCAGAGCACCTATAAGAGACTACCAACTAACCCAGTAGAATTGTACAAAAGAGAACTAGTGAATATGCTGAATGGAGCAAAAGAAATGTAACATGTCTCAGCCTAATGTCACTATCCCTTTAAGACTTCCTTCTCTGACTGCTGCATTTGGGCAGTATTCACATTCAGCTTGCTTGCCTGCCTTGATTAATCATTCATGCACCTGATTACCTCAGCCTCTTTTTAAGCCTTCTCAGGTCTAATGTGCTTTGCATTAACATTGAAGTTGTGATCCTGAACAACAGAGGTCTGTGACTGTTTCCTGTATGAATTTACCAACTATTTCAACCTACAGCATTTTCTATTCCAATGCCTAAAATCATCAAATCGCAAGTATCCAAATAATTCCATTTTCTGTTTCCTGGACACTGCTACTTAACAAACTCAGAACTTTATTATAAATCAAGCATACTTTTTGTTATAATCACTCTCTAATTACAACAGCATCTTACTCAGAACTTTATAGCTATTTATCTGCTACAAGTTGTCATTGCTGAAATATCCTGCTGCAAATATGTTAACATATTCTGAACTCTGCATCTATGTGTTCAATTAAAAGCTTTCATGTGATTCTCCAATATATGTTCAAACAGTAATTGATGCCTTAAACTAACTTTCACCTGTGCTGCTCTGCTAATTACTGACAAACAGCTCTTTATAATATTATATACTGTGAACCTGCAACAAACCAAGTTTGCATCTATATGCACAAACAGTAATTAATGCCTAAACTTGCAGCTTGTCTAAGTACCTGTGCAGCTGTGCTTAAACTCTGACATACAGCTTTATATAATATTATGTACTGTGAACCTGCAACAAACCTTAGTTTGCATCTAAGTGTCAATCTTTTACTAGATTACTCTGAAGCCTGAACATTCCACATTGCTATATTTTTTCTCTCATTGAATCCTGCAGTTACTTCTATTAACTAACTATAAGTCACAGTGAAGTCAGAATATATTGTATACAAATGTTGCACTCTCCATTTATTCTACAATAACTTCTAGCAACTATGAATCACAGAATATCATCTATCCACGTCCAGGATACTCTTCCCCGGGTCAGGGGTCGGTGTCTTCAAATCCCTACCACTGCCCCGAGGGTCTGTGTCCTGAGCGAATGTACACCGGATCATGACAGAATGTTAATGCCTAAAAAAGGGATCCGCAGTGGTAGTGGATGCACCGACCCTCAAAGGAAAATAAAAAATTACAACATAACTCAGACCCAAGCAATCCCTAAAGGAAAAACAGAAGATTTTCATACTTTTCAAAATTTAAAGACACAGTACTCCTATTCTAGACTGTCCTCTACTCATGTGCGTGGTTACCATTTTGGTGAAACTGATCCTGAATCTGACTATGAAAATGAAGAGGATTTAACCATAGCTTCAGCAGAAAAAATTCAGATCTTTAAAGATTTAAAGAGACAGAACCACTTTTCTAAAATGTCATCTGTTCCTCATGTTCGTGATTACCATTTTGGTGAAACTGATTCTGAGTCTGACTATGTAACTGAAGAGGATGCATTCATAGATTCAGCAGAAAAAATTCAGCCCTTTATAGATTTAAAGAGACAGGACTACTGTTCCAGAAAACCATCTACTCCTCCTGTTTGTAATTCCTATCCTGGTGATACTGATTCTGAGTCTGAATATGTCAACATGGAGGATGACTTCACAGATCCAGCTGAACTGGCATTAGACTGGTATGAGCGCAACTTTAATTCGCCACAAACTCAGACAAAACCTCAACCTATTGGCTATAACGACATCCTTGGTTGTTATATTTACAATATGGAAGATACAGACAGCTCCCATCATGAAACCTCTCATGGAAATACTGATCTTCCTATTTCTGATATTACCATGGATTCGTTGGATTGGACAGATTCAGAGCTGCAAGAAAAGACATCTGGTTTACAGACTGCTGTTTGGAGAAAAGGTCCCCTCAACTACTATGCTGATTTATCACATCAGAATTATGCATCCAGTGATGAAGAGGATTTCTGTTCTCAACCTTACTACAAGCCACAATGGCAGCAACCTAAGAAGCCTCATACTGGGAAGAAATCTAAGCTCTCTAAGAAAAAGAAGAAGAAGAAGAAGAAAATCCTTCTGCCCACAGAAAATCAGAAGTGCAAAGAGGAAACTCAGCCTGATTCCCCAGTTTTAGTTTCTGTTGTACCAGACTCTCTCTTGCCTCCTGACACTGTCAACACCAAGCTGGATGATGTCTATAGTCACTATCAGTCTGTTCTTAAAGCATCTAATGGTATCTCTTCTCAGACTCTACAACTACAAAAACTGTTTCCAACTATTGATTTCTTGCATCCCTCTCATGCTGCCTCAATACCTGTAAACCCTGTGCTAGAAACAAAAGATAATTCTGTTCCAGATATGCAACCTTTCAGTTTACCAGAGATAATCCCTGGAGAATTTAGCTCTGATATTCAAACTCAAATAAGCATGCCTGCTTAACTCCAGATAACTTCTCAGTCAGAATCTTGTGTCACAATTCCTCCGCATCTACCTGAGTGTGGCATATTTCAGTACACTTCACCTTCTCAAAATTCTTCTGTTACTGCATCTAAGAAATTGTTTCCCTTGGGAGATACTTTGCATCAACCTACATTTTCTACTACATCAGTCTCCTGTACAGGAATTCCTGATACTGAATCCTGTGAGGACAACACGATGACTACAAAAAAAGTTGACTTCAAGTTTTGCTCTCATCATTGTCAAGATCTTTTGATACCTGAATTACATGGCCTTTACTTCGTCATTCAACTTTTTCAAGAGATTTCCAACCCTCCTTTCTTGATTTCCGATTGGACTCACTACCTCCATACACCTACTACCGGTACTCCATGTCATTTTTGTTCTCTCTCCTTTTGGATTGTGTTGGGCGCCCGGAGGTCGCCTTTGAGGAGGGCGATCTGTAACATATCTCAGCCTAATGTCACTATCCCTTTAAGACTTCCTTCTCTGACTGCTGCATTTGGGCAGTATTCACATTCAGCTTGCTTGCCTGCCTTGATTAATCATTCATGCACCTGATTACCTCAGCCTCTTTTTAAGCCTTCTCAGGTCTAATGTGCTTTGCATTAACATTGAAGTTGTGATCCTGAACAACAGAGGTCTGTGACTGTTTCCTGTATGAATTTACCAACTATTTCAACCTACAGCATTTTCTATTCCAATGCCTAAAATCATCAAATCGCAAATATCCAAATAATTCCATTTTCTGTTTCCTGGACACTGCTACTTAACAAACTCAGAACTTTATTATAAATCAAGCATACTTTTGGTTATCATCACTCTCTAATTACAACAGCATCTTACTCAGAACTTTATTACTATTTCTCTGCTACAAGTTGTCATTGCTGAAATATCCTGCTGCAAATATGTTAACATATTCTGAACTCTGCATCTATGTGTTCAATTAAAAGCTTTCATGTGATTCTCCAATATATGTTCAAACAGTAATTGATGCCTTAAACTAACTTTCACCTGTGCTGCTCTGCTAATTACTGACATACAGCTCTTTATAATATTATATACTGTGAACCTGCAACAAACCATGTTTGCATCTATATGCACAAACAGTAATTAATGCCTAAACTTGCAGCTTGTCTAAGTACCTGTGCAGCTGTGCTTAAACTCTGACATACAGCTTTATATAATATTATGTACTTTGAACCTGCAACAAACCTTAGTTTGCATCTAAGTGTCAATCTTTTACTAGATTACTCTGAAGCCTGAACATTCCACATTGCTATATTTTTTCTCTCATTGAATCCTGCAGTTACTTCTATTAACTAACTATAAGTCACAGTGAAGTCAGAATATATTGTATACAAATGTTGCACTCTCCATTTATTCTACAATAACTTCTAGCAACTATGAATCACAGAATATCATCTATCCACGTCCAGGATACTCTTCCCCGGGTCAGGGGTCGGTGTCTTCAAATCCCTACCAATGCCCCGAGGGTCTGTGTCCTGAGCGAATGTACACCGGATCATGACAAGAAATAGGAATTCTGAACGAGAAAGAATACAATTAGATTAATATTGACTACCCTATCACTCCAGTGATGTACCATCTTCCGAAGATACACAAATCCCTTCAAAGTCCACCAGGGAGACCGATAATATCTGGGATCGGCTCCCTAAGTAGCAATCTGTCAGAATACATAGACCTCAATCTGCAGAAATACGTAAGACAGCTCCCATCGTATCTGAAGGATTCAACCCAGGTATTAAACCTACTAGAAGAATTAGTCTGGGAAGAAGGATTCATCATGGTCACGTGTGATGTCACATCCCTATATACCAGCATTCCACACCAACAGGGAATAGAGGCGGTAGAATTCTTTCTTGCAAAAGATTCAGAAATGCCTACAGACCAGATGGATTTTATATTGGACAGCATCAGATTCATCCTGGAACACAACTACTTCTACGATAATGGAATCTACTACCAACAAGTCTGTGGCACGTCTATGGGGACCAGGTTCGCGCCAAGTTACGCGAACCTCTATATGGGGAGGTGGGAACACATCTTCTGGGAGTCCTGCCCAGCGAGCGCGGACCTGGTCCTCTACCGTCGCTACATCGACGATATCCTGATGGTATGGAAGGGGACTAAGGAAGATCTGGATTTTACTATTGAAGTAATGAATAACAACGTCAACAATTTGAAAATAACATATGAATGGAGTAATAAAGAGATAAACTTCCTAGAACTAAAGATAAAAATCAATGACGGCAAGATAGAAACCTCCACATACTTCAAAGATATGTATAGTAACAACTATATCCACATGATGAGTTGTCATCACAATACTTGGAAGAAGAACATACCAAAAGGACAACTGCTGAGGATGAGAAAGAACTGCTTGACATATGTGAAATGGGAAGAACAATCTCAGATAATTAATCAAAATTCCTAGAGAGAGGATACACCGAAGAGCTGTTGGATAAAGAAATATCAGAAATAGACAAGATGAAACGCACCGATTTAACTAAATATAAAATAAAATCAAAGGAAGAAAGAAATGATTTTCTAGACATTCCAATAATTATGGAATACAGTCAGAACAGAAATATCATTGAGAAAATCTTCAACAAACATTGGGCACTCCTAAAGGAAAATGACCTAATCGGTGAGAAACTACCTTCTATACCAAAATTCATATACAGAAAGACCAACAACTTAAGAAATAAGATCGCACCGAGTATATGTAAGAAAGATCCAGGTAGACTGAAAGATGTCTTTGGAAAGAACATTAGGGGATTTTTCCCTTGTCTGTCCTGTAAGGCATGCAAATGTGGATTAAAATCAACAACATTTAAATGCCATAATACAGGGGTAACTCATAAGATTCACGACATGATACGTTGTCAAGATAAAGGGATTGTATATATGTTACAATGCCCTTGTGGCCTACAGCATGTGGGCCAAACAACGAGACCCCTTAGGGACAGAATACGCGAACATTTGATGGTAATTGAAAAATGCAATATGGAAACATCTCTCTATAAACATTTTACATTGAAACATAATGGGAACATCAAAGATTTAACCTTTATGGGTATCCAAAAGGTCAATAAAGGATGGAGAGGAGGTAACTTTGAGAAGAAATTATTAATCACAGAATCCAAATGGATTTTCACTCTAGACTGTCTCCATCCTAAGGGACTCAATAACAAAGATGACTTCTCCCACCTTTTTAAGATGACATAATGTCTCAATATCTGTATACCCAAAATATTTGTATACTAGGTCTATCATGGACTCATTATAGATACTCGTTATAGACACCAAGTTCATGTTTATACTAATGGTTTACATGCAAACTAACACCATAGTTTTATAGACATGTTATGTGGTATGCTCTCATACCTACTAAGTCTCCTTCTTTCTGAGCCACGCCAAGCGGTCTGGTCTTCTGTTAATATGGTCATCCTCTCTCTAAAAACAAAAACAAAAAGGTAGCACAACCTCTTTCTCCCCTAAGAAAAAAAAAATAATCCCCTTTCTAAACTATAAAATATATATGACTCCATTATCATATAGTCTTGGACTTACATAGACATTTATGTAAGTACCTTTACAATAGCCCTTTAGATTGGCCCTTTCCAATACCACAACAACATCTTCTTGGAGATTCCACCTAAATACCAATAATACAGAAAGTTACATCCACTGTTCTACGCCTCCCCTAATATATACTCCCTCAGCAAATATATACTCCATCACCTTGATTTATTAACCACCAATAGAGTTGGCGATTTATGGTGTGATGTCACGAGTCATATATATAGGTACTGGCAGAATTTGCTCTCAGCCATATACTTCAAATTTAGGTATGACACCAATTTAGATGTCATCAAAAATTCATTTTAGCCCATTTTAGCTATTTTTACCCATTATTATTGTAACCAGCAGTGTCAGATTTGACATATCACTGAAAGTGACGTCACAGCCTAGGCTATATCAACCGATATCTACATTATATGTGATACAGAATCGAAAATACCCATCTTGTGAGTTCCTTTTGTATAATTTATATAATTGTTGGCTCCACTGTTTGAATTTAGCACTCTTCGTATATGTTTATATTGTCCTGATAAAACAGGTACTATTGAGATCTGCACACACACGTTTTGATGAACAATTTCTCACCAACTTAGAAATTATCTTATTTTCTAAGGATGATTAGAAACATGTCTATTTCCAGAACTGGAAATGATGCCACCCCCTGTACGAATACAATAACACAATAATAATGTTGGACTTATGTATTTATGTCTTTATTTATTATTTATTATATATTTCTTTGTCACCCTTGGATTGAATGTTGGATTGAACCAACATTCTTTAGTTCATAATTTAAAGTTCCCTTGGTTGAGACAGATTGGGATCTCTATAACGCTGCCCCAACCGGAAGTAACCATTATTGCGCTGTCTCAACCGGAAGCGCCATTACACTGCCGCAAACCGGAAGTGACTCTCCTTAAGACTATTTTCCGGATACGCTGTTATTCTAATATATTCATAAATGATCATAAATGATTAATTCTCCCTCACTGATAGACATAAGGTTCATCCTAAGCTCCAGACAATGGTGTCTACCGGAAAGAACATTATGCTTTTTACCGGAAAGAGTATTATGTTCTGCCACAACCGGAAGTGACTAAGACACCTCATGATATGTAAACAATGACACAGCTAATCGGAAGTGATTTTAATTTTTAAACTATTGTTTTAAATTATGGTTTTGGACTTTATACGCTATATTCACTGCAGTTATCACAAAAATCTGCCTTAAGTAGCACATTGATCCAGCTAGCAGATACTGGATTACGACTTAGAGATCTTACAAACAGGATATGACATCATAGTCTGCCACCACCGGAAGTGATACTATGCTCCTGAAGCTATAGTATCAACTTGATAACATATTTTAAACATCACTTCTAAACACACTATTTCTTATAGATACATTATACCTATCTATACAACAGAAGCAATTTCTTTGAATATTCTTTTACGATTACAATTTATAAAATGATTGCCCATACCCATCAGACATCTGAATAGGAATATATTAGAAACACTGCCCACACCCATGTGACACCGGAAGTGGGCGGAGCCTATTTTTGGAGCAAAATTCCTCAGACTACTATTGGTCATAACACCCTTTATAAGGGTGCATAACCCCCAAACAAATCAGTCTTGATAAAGGCCTAGAGCAAGGCCGAAACGCGTTGACTGATATTGGTAAGCTCCATTTCATTTAGGTAAAACTTATTTGAAGGTATCTGCACCATATTTGTTTTTGATTTTTAGGTGGACATCATTTCTCTGTCTGAAAATTTGGTTCACTTTCGGTGGGCCCAGCATTTCCTCCATCTTCACATCTTCACCACACCACAACACTTTTGGATACTTACAACCACTATTTTGATCCCACAGGATCTGGGTGACTATAGTTTGACTTATTCACTTATTTTCTGAATCTACATTTTTTCACCATTTTTTCACACCGTGTGTAGGATTGATTGACATTTTATTTTGGAATTTTGCATTTATATTTATTTTGAAATTTTGCATTTTTATAAATTTTGTATTTTCATATATTTTTTATATTTTTACACCATTTGTTCACATTGTTGTATATCACTGAATTCCACTGGACTTCACACTTAGGAGGACAACATTACCCATTGCACTTACCATTGTTTTTATTCTAAACATCTGTTTTATTATACCTTTCATTGGTTTTTATTGTATTTGTATTTTTATTGTAATTTTTATTGTAATTTTCCATGGATCCATGTATTATATAAAATGTATGTATTAAGCTTTTATATGTATAGGCAATAAATCAGGTTTTATTGTACATACTGCCACACCCATTTTTATCCCTCTGCCTCCGGTTGGAAGGTACTTGGGGGTTCCCGTACATTTTAGCAGAAAACCATCATTGACACCCTCCATAAGGAGGGAAAGCCTCAAAAGGTAATTGCAAAAGACGCTGGATGTTCCCAAAGTGCTTTATCAAAGCACATTAAACGAAAGTTATGTGGAAGGGAAAAGTGTGGAAGAAAAAGGTGCACAAGCAGCAGGGATGACCGCAGCCTGGAGAGGATTGTCAGGAAAAGGCCATTCAAAAGTGTTGGGGACTTTAGCAAGGAGTGGACTGAGGCTGGAGTCAGTGCATCAAGGGCCACCACACACAGACGGATCCTTGACATGGGCTTCAAATGTCGTATTCCTCTTGTCAAGCCACTCCTGAACAACAAACAACATCAGAAGCATCTTACCTGGGCTAAAGAAAAACAGACCTGGTCCATTGCTCAGTGCTCCAAAGTCCTCTTTTCTGATGAGAGCAAATTTTGCATCTCATTATAAACCAAGGTCCCAGAGTATGGAGGAAGAATGGAGAGGCACACACCGTAAAATGCTTGAAATCCAGTATGAAGTTTCCACAGTCTGTGTTGATTTGGGGAGCCATGTCATCTGCTGGTGTTGGTCCACAGTGCTTCATTAAGTCCAGGCTCAACGCAGCCATCTACCAGGAGATTTTGGAGCACTTCATGCTTCCTTCTGCAGATGAGCTCTATGGGGATGCTGATTTCATTTTCCAGCAGGACTAGGCACCTGCCACACTGCCAAAAGCACCAAAACCTGGTTTAATGACCATGGGATTACTGTGCTTGATTGGCCAGCAAACTCGTCTGACCTGAACCCCATAGAGAATCTATGGGGCATTGCCAAGAGAAAGATGAGAGACATGAGACCGAACAATGCAGAAGAGCTGAAGGCCGCTATTGAAGAAGCATCCTGGTCTTCCATAACACCTCAGCAGTGCTACAGGCTGATAGCTTCCATGCCATGCCGCATTGAGGCAGTAATTGCTGCAAAAGGGGCCCAAACCAAGTACTGTACTACTGAGTACATACAGTATGCATGCTTATACTTTTCAGAGGTCCAATATTGTTCTATGTGCAATCCTTGTTTTATTGATTGCATGTAATATTCTAATTTTCTGAGATTGTGGATTTGGGGTTTTCATATGCTGTAAGCCATAATCATCACAATTATGATAAATCACGGCTTGAACTATCTTGCTTTGCATGTAATGAGTCTATCTGATATATTACCTTTTAAGTTGCATTAGTGAAATAAATGAACTTTTGCACGATATTCTTATTTCTTTCATGTAATTGGCAAGAGTCCATGAGCTACTGACGTATGGGATATACAATCCTACCAGGAGGGGCAAAGTTTCCCAAACCTCAAAATGCCTATAAATACACCCCTCACCACACCCAAAATTCAGTTTTACAAACTTTGTCTCCTATGGAGGTGGTGAAGTAAGTTTGTGCTAAGATTTCTACGTTGACATGCGCTTCTCAGCATTTTGAAGCTCGATTCCTCTCAGAGTACAGCAAATGTCAGAGGGACGTAGAGAGTATTACCTATTGAATGCAATGATTTCCCTAACAGGGGTCTTTTTCATGGGTTCTCTGTTATCGGTCGTAGAGATTAATCTCATACCTCCCATTTCAGATCGACGATATACTCTCATATACCATTACCTCTACTGATAACTGTTTCAGTACTGGTTTGGCTATCTGCTATATGTGGATGGGTGTCTTTTTGGTAAGTATGTTTTTATTACTTAAGACACCTCAGCTATGGTTTGGCACTTTATGCATTTATATAAAGTTCTAAATATATGTATTGTACTTATATTTGCCATGATTCAGGTTCATGTATTTCCTTTTTGCAGACTGTTAGTTTCATATTTGGGGAAGTTAATATTAAGAAATATTTTTCTTACCTGGGGTTTAGTCTTTTTTTCAATTGAGTACTTTGTTTCAAATTGCGGGCTGACTTAGGCTCGCGGGTGCGCCAAATGCTACACTTTATTGCGTCATTCTTGGCGCGAGAATTTTTTGGTGTGAAAGGCACGTCCGTTGACGCAAGTTCGTCATTACCGGCGTTGTAATTGACGCAGAGGTTCACACTGGGTTGCGTCGTTAGTGACACGAGTGTGTTATTTCCAGACATGGATGGCGCCAAAAAAAATTTCAGTTACGTTGTGCGTCATACTTGGCACTAAATTTTTTTCAATATTTATTTGCCCCATTGCTTTTGCCTCTTGCCTTTTTCTATGTCAGAGGGCTATGCTATTTGCATTTTTTTTCCCATTCCTGAAACTGTCATATAAGGAAATTGACAAGTTTTGCTTTATATGTTGTTATTTATTTTACATTCTGCAAGATGTCTAAATCTGTTCCTGCCTCAGAAGTATCTGTTGGAACTTTGCTGCCTGATGTCGGTACTACTAAAGCTAAGTGCATTATATTTCCGAATGTCATTGTATGATAAAGTTTTTACATGCAGATATTGTATCCATCAGTTTATAGTACATTTACTGTTGTTGTTACTTCAACTTTTAATGTGCATATTATACTTATGAAATGTTAAGAATTTGTTTCTGATTCTATTCAGAAGGCTTTTGTCTGCTATTCTGCCTTCTAATTATTATAAACGTCTTTTAAAACTTCTCATAAGGTTGATGAAATTTCAAATGACCGACAAGGTAATGAATTATCCTTTTCTGATAAGGATCTATCTGATTAAGAAGATCTTTCCTCAGATATTGACACTAACAAATCTACTTATTTATTTAATATGAAGTATTTTCATTCTTTGTTAAAAAAGGTGTTAATTATTTTGGATTTCATGGAAACTAGTGCTCTTGATATTAGAACTAGTAAATTCTGTTTTTTAAACCTCCTGTGATTGCTCCAGAGGTTTTTTTCCGTTCCTGATGCTATTTCTCTTATGATTTCTAAGGAATGGAATTAGCAGGGTACTAATTTTATTCCTTCTTCAAGGTTTTTAAAAATTGTATCTTTTTACCAGCAATTTCTATAGAGTTTTGGGAAAAGATCCTCAACTTGTTGGGGCTATTTCTACTCTTGCTGAATGTACCTCTATTCCTATGGAAGATAGTACTTAAGTTATTTTAGATTGGAGACTTGAATCTTATCTAAGTAAAACTTATTTATATTCAGGTCGTCTCAGGCCTGCATTTTCTTTGGCTGATGTTGCAGCTGCATCAACTTTTGTGTTGGTTATTTAGTGCAACAAGAATTAGATTCTGATTTATTTAGTATTGTTCACTTTCTGCAACATACTAATCAGTTCTGATGCCATTTTTTGATATCATTAAGATTGATGTTAGATCTATGTCTATAGCTATTCTTAGCTACAAGAGTTTGAGGCTTAAATCTTGGAATGTTGTTATGACGTTTTAAATCTAGATTGCAATTTCTTCTTTCCAAGGTAATAAGAGACCTAAAGGTAAATATTAAGCTTCTAAATTTTTTTCGTTCTTTTTTTCAAATAAGGAACAAAAACCTAATCCTTCCCTATGGAATCTGTTTCCATTTGGAAACCTTCTTTAAATGGAATAAATCCAACCCATTTAAGAAACCAAAAAGCCAGCCCCTAAGTCCGCATGAAGGTGTGACTCTCATTCCTGCTCAACTGGTAGGGGGCAGATTAAGGTTTTTTTCAAGAATATTTTGGATAATTCGGTCCAAATCAATGGTTTCAGAGTATTGTCTCTAAGGGGTTTTGAATAGGATTCTGAATAAATCATCCTGTGAGAAGATGTATTTCTTTCTCGTATCCCAGCAAATCCAGTTAAATCTCAGGCTTTCCTGAAGTGTGTTTCAGACCTGGAGTTTCAGGGGTAGTCATGCCAGTTCCTTTTCAGGGACAAGGTCTTTTTTTTTTTATTCAAATCTATTCTTTGTCTCAAAGAAGGAAATTTCATTCAGACCAATTCTGGATCTGAAAATTTTGAATCTTTATGTAAGAATACCAATTTTCAAATGGTGTCTTTAAGGACTATTCTGCCTTTTATTCAGCAAGGACATTTTAGGTCCATATTGAATTGCAGGATGTATACCTTTATATGCTGATTCATTCAGATCATTATCAGTTCCTGAGATTCTCTTTTCTAGACAAGCGTTACCAATTCGTTGCTTTTCCATTTTTGGATTAGCAGCTGCTCAAAGAATCTTTTTTAAAAGTTTTTGGTGCCCTGCTTTATGGAAACCAGAGAGCAGGGTATTGTGGTGTTTCCTTATTTGGATGATATTGGTACTAGCTCAGTCCTCCGTTCTGCAGAATCTCACACTAATCAACCAGTGTTGTTTCTTCGGAAACATGGTTGGAGGATCAATTTACCAAAGAGTTTCTTGATTCCTCAGACTAAGGGTCACCTTTTTTAGGTTTCCAGATAGATTCAGTGTCAAAGACTCTGTCTCTAACAGACAAGAGACGTTTGAAAGTGGTTGCAGTCTGTCTGCACATTCAGTCTCAGTCTTTTCCTTCAGTGGTTATGTGCATGGAAAAAGTCTCATGACTGCAGCATTGGATGCATTTCCCTTTGCTCGTTCCTACATGAGACCTCTCCAGCTTTGTTTGCTGCAATCCATGGTGCAGGGATTATATTAAGATATCTCAATTAATATCCTTAAATCCCAATATTTGACACTCTCTGACATGGTGGTAAATCACGAGTGTTTAGTTCAAGGGGCTTCTTTGTTCGGCTAACCTGGACTATTATCTTTACAGATGCAAGTCTTTCAGGTTGGGGAGCTGTTTGGGGATCTCTGACAGCACAAGGGGTTTTGGAAATCTCAAGAGGCGAGATTACCAATCAATATTTTAGATCTCCGTGCTATTTGCAGAGCTCTTCAGTTTTGGCCTTTGTTGAAGAGAGAACTGTTCATTTATTTTCAAACAGACAATATCACATACAGTGACATTTGTCAATCAGCAGGGTTGGACTCACAGTCCATAAGCTATGAAGAAGTATCTCGGATACTTGCTTAAGCTGAATCCAGCTCCTGTCTAATTTCTGCGGTGCATATCCTAGATATAGACATTGGGAGGCGGATTATCTCAGCCGTCAGACTTTACATCCTGGGGAGTGGTTCCTCTATCCAGATGTGTTTTTTTCAGTTTGTTCAAGATATGGGGTCTTCCACAGATAGATCTGATGGCCTCTCATCTAAACAAGAGACTTCCCAGATGCCTGTCCAGGTTCAGGGATTTTCAGGCAGAAGCAGTGGGTGTGCTGACACTTCCTTGGTGTTATTAACCTGCTTATATTTTCCCGCCTCTAGTTCTTCCTCCAAGAGTGATTTCCAGAATCATCATGGAACAATCGTTTGTGTTGCTGGTGGCTCCAGCATGGCCCCACGGGTTTTGATATGCGGATCTTGTTTGGATGTCCAGTTGCCAACCTTGGTCATTTACGTTAAGGCCGGACCTACTGTCTCAAGGTCCATTTTTTCCATCAGGATCTCAAATCATTAAATTTGAAGGTATGGAAATTGAACGCTTAGTGCTAAGTCATAGAGGTTTCTCTAACTCAGTGATTAATACTATGTTACAAGCTCGTAAATCTGTCTCTAGAAAGATTTATTATTGAGTTTGGAAGACCTACATTTTATGGTATTCTTCTCATAAATTCTCTTGGTATTCTTTTAGAGTTGCAAGAATTTTTCAGTTTCTTCAGGATGGTTTGGATATGGTTTTGTCTGCAAGTTCCTTGAAGGGACAAATCTCTGCTCTTTCTGTTTCATTCACATAAAGATTGCTAAACTTCCTGATATTTACTGTTTTGTACAGGCTTTAGTTTGTATTTAAGCCTGTCATAAAATCAATCTCTCCTCCTTGGAGTCTTAATTTGGTTTTGAAGGCTTTACAGGCTCCTCCATATTGAGCCTATGTATTTTTTGGACATTTTACTACTTTCTTGGAAAGTATTGTTCCTTTTGGTCATCTCTTCTACTAGAAGAGTTTCTGAGCTATCTGCTTTTTCTTGTGAATCTCCTTTTCTGATTTTTCATCAGTATAAGGAAGTTTTGCGGACTTCATTTCTATTTTTTCCTAAGGTTGTGAATTCTACATTACATTAGTAGATAAATTGTTGTTCCTTCCTTGTGTCCTAATCCTAAGAATTCTTTGGAAAAGATCTTTTCATTCTTTGGATGTGGTGAGAGCTTTGAAATATTATATTTAAGCTACTAAGATTTCACAAAGACTTCAAGTCTATTATATATTCTGGTCCTAGGAAAGGTCAGAAAAACTTCTGCTATTTCCTTCGTTTGTTGATTAAAGCTTTTTGATTCTTCAAGCTTATTGGAGTCGGGTTAAGCCCTGTTTCAGAGAATTTCAGCTCATTCTACTAGATCAGTCGCCACTTCGTGGGCTGGTGGCTCCAGCATGGCCCCACGGGTTCTGATATGCGGATCTTGTTTGGATGTCCAGTTGCCAACCTTGGCCATTTCCGTTAAGGCCGGACCTACTGTCTCAAGGTCCGTTTTTTCGATCAGGATCTCAAATTATTAAATTTGAAGGTATGGAAATTGAACGCTTAGTGCTAAGTCATAGAGGTTTCTCTAACTCAGTGATTAATACTATGTTACAAGCTCGTAAATCTGTCTCTAGAAAGATTTATTATTGAGTTTGGAAGACCTACATTTTATGGTATTCTTCTCATAAATTCTCTTGGTATTCTTTTAGAGTTGCAAGAATTTTTCAGTTTCTTCAGGATGGTTTGGATATGGTTTTGTCTGCAAGTTCCTTGAAGGGACAAATCTCTGCTCTTTCTGTTTCATTCACATAAAGATTGCTAAACTTCCTGATATTTACTGTTTTGTACAGGCTTTAGTTTGTATTTAAGCCTGTCATAAAATCAATCTCTCCTCCTTGGAGTCTTAATTTGGTTTTGAAGGCTTTACAGGCTCCTCCATATTGAGCCTATGTATTCTTTGGACATTTTACTACTTTCTTGGAAAGTATTGTTCCTTTTGGTCATCTCTTCTACTAGAAGAGTTTCTGAGCTATCTGCTTTTTCTTGTGAATCTGCTTTTCTGATTTTTCATCAGTATAAGGAAGTTTTGCGGACTTCATTTCTATTTTTTCCTAAGGTTGTGAATTCTACATTACATTAGTAGATAAA
This sequence comes from Bombina bombina, assembly GCF_027579735.1. Taxonomy (NCBI): domain Eukaryota; kingdom Metazoa; phylum Chordata; class Amphibia; order Anura; family Bombinatoridae; genus Bombina; species Bombina bombina. The sequence goes on along the minus strand of NC_069506.1, from coordinate 162,726,431 downwards.
TTGTTGTTCCTTCCTTGTGTCCTAATCCTAAGAATTCTTTGGAAAAGATCTTTTCATTCTTTGGATGTGGTGAGAGCTTTGAAATATTATATTTAAGCTACTAAGATTTCACAAAGACTTCAAGTCTATTATATATTCTGGTCCTAGGAAAGGTCAGAAAAACTTCTGCTATTTCCTTCGTTTGTTGATTAAAGCTTTTTGATTCTTCAAGCTTATTGGAGTCGGGTTAAGCCCTGTTTCAGAGAATTTCAGCTCATTCTACTAGATCAGTCGCCACTTTGTGGGCTGGTGGCTCCAGCATGGCCCCACGGGTTTTGATATGCGGATCTTGTTTGGATGTCCAGTTGCCAACCTTGGCCATTTCCGTTAAGGCCGGACCTACTGTCTCAAGGTCCGTTTTTTCCATCAGGATCTCAAATTATTAAATTTGAAGGTATGGAAATTGAACGCTTAGTGCTAAGTCATAGAGGTTTCTCTAACTCAGTGATTAATACTATGTTACAAGCTCGTAAATCTGTCTCTAGAAAGATTTATTATTGAGTTTGGAAGACCTACATTTTATGGTATTCTTCTCATAAATTCTCTTGGTATTCTTTTAGAGTTGCAAGAATTTTTCAGTTTCTTCAGGATGGTTTGGATATGGTTTTGTCTGCAAATTCCTTGAAGGGACAAATCTCTGCTCTTTCTGTTTCATTCACATAAAGATTGCTAAACTTCCTGATATTTACTGTTTTGTACAGGCTTTAGTTTGTATTTAAGCCTGTCATAAAATCAATCTCTCCTCCTTGGAGTCTTAATTTGGTTTTGAAGGCTTTACAGGCTCCTCCATATTGAGCCTATGTATTCTTTGGACATTTTACTACTTTCTTGGAAAGTATTGTTCCTTTTGGTCATCTCTTCTACTAGAAGAGTTTCTGAGCTATCTGCTTTTTCTTGTGAATCTCCTTTTCTGATTTTTCATCAGTATAAGGAAGTTTTGCGGACTTCATTTCTATTTTTTCCTAAGGTTGTGAATTCTACATTACATTAGTAGATAAATTGTTGTTCCTTCCTTGTGTCCTAATCCTAAGAATTCTTTGGAAAAGAACTTTTCATTCTTTGGATGTGGTGAGAGCTTTGAAATATTATATTTAAGCTACTAAGATTTCACAAAGACTTCAAGTCTATTATATATTCTGGTCCTAGGAAAGGTCAGAAAAACTTCTGCTATTTCCTTCGTTTGTTGATTAAAGCTTTTTGATTCTTCAAGCTTATTGGAGTCGGGTTAAGCCCTGTTTCAGAGAATTTCAGCTCATTCTACTAGATCAGTCGCCACTTCGTGGGCTTTTAAGAATGAAGCTTCAGTTGTTCAAATTTGTAAGCGGCAAATTGGTCTTCTTTACATACATTTACTTAATTCTACCATTTTAATATATTTGCTTTTTCAGAAGCAGTTTTTGGTAGAAAAGATCTTCAGGCAGTTGTTTCAGTTTGATTCTTCTGCTGATGTTTTAAGTTTTTATTTTCTTCATGAGAATAACTTATATTTTGGTTTGTGGATTAATTTTTCAGCATATGGCTGTTGTTTATTTTTATCCCTCCCTCTCTAGTGACTCTTGCGTGGAGTTCCACATCTTGGGTATTTGATATCCCATAAGTCACTAGCTCATGGACTCTTGCCAATTACATGAAAGAAAACATAATTTATGTAAGAACTTACCTGATAAATTAATTTCTTTCATATTGGCAAGAGTCCATGAGGCCCACCCTTTTTATGGTGGTTATGATTTTTTTGTATAAAGCACAATTATTTCCAGATTCCTCTGTTGATGCTTTTTACTCCTTTCTTTAACACCCCACTACTTGGCTATTCATTAAACTGAATTGTGGTTGTGGTGAGGGGTGTATTTATAGGCATTTTGAGGTTTGGGAAATTTTGCCCCTCCTGGTAGTATTGTATATCCCATACATCACTAGCTCATGGACTCTTGCCAGTATGAAAGAAATGAATTTATCAGGTAAGTTCTTATATAAATTATGTTTTTTCGAGTTTCACCTGTATAGAATATCAACTTGTTACACCTCTTAGAACCCTAAAAAAACATTGATAGAGACAAATTAATATTTACATATTAAACAAGGGAGGGCCAAATTAAAATATCTAGAGGTTCACGTTTGAGACTTTGAGACCACTACTTTAAGGGCTAGGTTACAAATGGAGCGCCAAATTATCTCACGCCCCTTAACGACTGTTTTTGTAGGACGTATCCTGTAAGTCGTCGGTTGTTAAAGGGATAGTAAAGTCCAAATTAAACTTCCATGATTCAGATACGGCATGCAATTTTAAACAACTTTCTAATTTAATTTTATCATCAAATTTTCTTTGTTCTCTTGTTTTTCTTAGTTGAAAGCTAAACCTATGCAAGCCCTTGAAGGCCGCCTCTGCATTTGACAGTTTTTCACAGCTAGAGGGCGTTAGTTAATGTGTTTCATATAGATAATATTGTGCTCATTCACATGAAGTTATTTAAAAGTCAGCACTAATTGCCTGAAATGCAAGCCTGTCAAAATATCTGAGATAAGGAGGCAGTCAGCAGAAACTTATATACAAGGTAATTACATAGATAAAAAGTATATTTCTATAACAGTGTTGGTTATGCAAAACTGAGGTATGGTAAATAAAGGGATTATCTACCTTTTTAAACAGTAACATTTTTGAGGCCTATTTATCATGAGTCTGGCGGACATGATCCGCTAAAGTGATCATGTCCGCCAGACATCAATAAATGCCGACAGCATATGCTGTCGGCATTTATCATTGCACAAGCATCTCTGGTGAACTGCTTGTGCAATGCCACCCCCCCCCCTGCAGATTTGCGGCCAATCGTCCGAAAGCAGGGGGTGTCAATCAACCCAAAAACATGTGATCGGGCGGATTGATGACCGCCGCCTCAGAGGAAGCATATGAGTTAAGGAACAGCGGTCTTAAGACTGCTGCTCCTTAACTCTTGTTTCTGGCGAGCCTAAATGCTCGCGCAGAAACAGATGTATTTGGCCCCATTCGGGCCATGATAAATCGACCCATGGTGTTTACTATCCCTTTAACACATAAATATTAGACGTGTGTTTTGTTTCTGTTGAATTTAGTTTTCGGCTGAATTTTGGCCGATTCGGAGATTTGAATGCATCCGAATTTGAACAGTGTCACGAATATCTCAGGATGTAGCTGCTAAGGGGTTAATTCTGTTTAGTTTGTGAACTAAGAACAGTTGTTTGTTTTTTTAAAATAGCTGTGTACTGGGTTTGTTTGTGTTTTCTTTGATGTGCCAGAACCCCTCATAAATAGTTTCTAAAAAACCCTTCCTCCAAATGTTATTGTGTATGCATTGAGTCAATCTGTCAGCTCCAGAGGTACCACAGTGCTTCTACCCCATATCCTGATGAGGTCAATAAAAGGACATTGGTCTAATGCCTATATGTGTTTAAAGACAGGGGGTTTCTTAGCCCGCCCAGGAGGGTGTGGTCAGGCAACCTGATCTATGGAAAAAAGGTATAAGGGTCTTGTGTGTTAACACTGAAATTGTTCATTCTACATGGGAGGCTGCTTGCTACAGCGTGAGTGACCATTTTCTCTTGCCCATCTCCCTGGGGGCAGACTCATAAGCTAGTAAAGTATTAGGTCTGTTATTTTCTTCATTTTATTTTAACCTGTTTGCTGTGTGTAATTGTATTTGTAACAACTTTTTGTTAATAATGCACTGTGCATAATATTTTTGGCATAATAAATAATTCCTTTATTAAGTTTGGCCTTTGTCTAATAATTGAACCACGTTACTGAAGAGACTGGAATATTAAAACTGTATAATTTAGGTTATTTTCTGCTAAATTGTACTCAGAGAGTTAATGTGTAAGTCTGGGTTTTTCCTTAGGATTTTCTCTTTAATAAATTTTAAGTGGTGGCAGCTGAGCTATTATAGTTAGTTTAGGGTGGGAGGCATTAAAGGGGAGTTTTGGGCATTTCTTTTACGTCTAGTACAGACTGGAGAGTGTTGTTAACCCTTGCACTCACTGAACTAAATCACAAGCTGGTCTGGTGTGGCTAGATTGTGACATATTAGTGAGAGTAGAAGGGGTCTGATAACCCTTTCTGTGCCAAATAAGTGACTGGCGCAAGGCTGGATAACCTTGGTTCGTCATAAACAGCCAATAGGATTTAAGCAGCTCTCATTCCTATTGGCTGATTCTAATCAGCCAATAGGAATGAAAGTTGCTTAAATCCTATTGGCTGTTTAAATCAGCCAATATGATTTAAGCAGCTCTAATTCCTATTGGCTGATTTACTTTTTTCAGCCAATAGGAATGTAACGGTACCCCCAATATAAAAGGGGTACCTTTCATTGATGGACCTCCGCCTGGACCCTCTACCTGGACCTCCGCCTCCACGCATGCCCATGCAAATGCACTTTTCAGGGCAATGGGTAGATTAGGTTTATTTTTATTTTGTGGGTTTGGAGGGTTGTAATGTTAGTGGGTGCTTGTTGCTGTGCTGTTAACTTTTGGGCAATGCCCTACAAAAGGCCCTGTTAAGGGCCTACAAAAGGCCCTTTTAAGGGCCCTTGGTAGTTTATTATAGATTATTATTTTTTTATTTTGTGGTGTTTTTTTTTTCTTCAAAACGGGTATTAGAATAGGAATCATTTTTATTGCTTTGGATCATTTCGTTATTTTTTGTAATGGTAGTTTTCTTATTTTTTGTAATTTTAGTGTTTATTATTTTTTGTAATTGTAGTTATAATTGTAGTAATCTTAAGTTTTTTTATTTTTAGTAATGTTAGGATTTTTATTTTTAGTAATGTTAGGTTTTATTAGTGTAAGCTAAGGTTTTATTTTTATTTCACAGGTAAGTTGGTATTTATTTTTAAATAGGTAGTTAGTTAATAATAGTAACTTTGATTTAGGTCTATTTTAATTATGTTAAAGTTAGTGGGTGTTAGGTTTAGGGGTTAATATAGTTAAATTTAGGTTGTTGCGATGTGGGGGGCGGCAGTTTAGGGGTTAATAGGTTTAGTTAGTGTCGGCAATGTTTGGGAACTGCGGTTTAGGGGTTAATAGGTTTAGTTAGATTTGGCGATGTTTGGGAACAGCGGTGTAGGGGTTAATAGGTTTATTTTGTTTTGATGATGTCGGGGAACTGCGGTTTAGGGGTTAATAGGTTTAGTTAGTTTTGGCGATGTCGGGGAAAGGTGGTTTAGGGGTTAATAGCTTTATTTAGTGATTTAGTTAGTGTTGGCGATGTGGGGGGGTGCGGTTTAGGGGTTAATAGGTTTAGGTAGTGTTGGCAATGTGGGGGGATGGCAGTTTAGGGGTTAATAGCTTTATTTAGTGTCGGCGATGTCGGTGGCAGCGGCAGAGGTTTTAGATAGTTTTGTTTCGGCAATCACCGGCAAATTAGTTAAGCTAATTTAAATCATTTCTTTTTCGGATCCATTCTTTATTCATATGCTTTATTCTATTCTAAACTTCAGAAGAATGGATCAGAGAAAATGAACGGATCCGAAGAAACGATTAACTTAACTAATTTGCCGAAACAATTCTTTTTTTAAAACTTAAAGGGACATGAAACCCAAATTTTTACTTTCATGAATTAGAAAGAGCGTTTCATTTTAAACAACTTTCTAATTTACTTCTATTATCTAATTTGCTTCATATTCTTGATATACTTTGCTGAAAAGCATAGCTAGATAGGCTCAGTAGCTGCTGATTGGTGGCTGCACATAGATGCCTCGTGTGATTGGGTCACACATGTTAATTGCTATTTATTCAACAAAGGATATCTAAAGAATGAAGCAAATTAGATAATAGAAGTAAATTGTAAAGTTGTTTAAAATAGAATTCTCTACCTGAATTATGAAAGAAATATATTGGGTTTAGTGTCCCTTTAACTAAACTAATTTGCCAAAACAAAATTATTTATTTAACTAATCGAAACGAAACAAAAAAATTTTTTAGCGGCGCACATGTCTAATAAATATATATTTATTTAAGCATATACATATATAATTATAAATGCTGCAATCACTGCACGACTTACCCCCTTCGCTTTAGTTCTGATGCCATCTCTGATGGCATCAAAACAAGGCTCCTATTGGAGGCTAAGGAAGCGCACTCTTGTGAGCGCAATGCTTCCCATCATTGCGAACGTGAGCTTACGGTCGCATTGCTGTTAACTTGTAATACCAGCGCACATTAACGTGCGCTGGTATTACAAAAAAGAAAGCTAATATCGCTTTCTTGAAATCGATATTTAGCACTCCACTTGTAATCTAGCCCTAAATTGATGTCAAATCAGCCAATAGGATGAGAGCTACTGAAATTCTATTGGCTATTCAAATCAGCCAATAGGATTTCAGTAGCTCTCATTCTATTAGCGGATTTGAATTTCAAAAATAAAATCACCCAATAGGAATGCAAGGGATGCCATTTTGAAAAGGCTCCCTTGCAGTGAAGATTCAGTTTTACGGCGGTGACCATATGAAGAGGACGCTCCGCGCCGGATGTCTTCAAGTATGAACCCGCTCCGTGCCGCCTGGATGAAGACAGAAGAAGCCACTTGGATGGATGAAGACCTCACCGCCTGGATGAAAACTTCGCCGCCTGGATGTCAGGACTTTTTTGGGTGTTTTTTTTTTTCAGATTAGGGTTTGGGCTTTTTTAAAAGAGCTAAATGCCTTTTAAATTTCGCTTGTTATTTTTCGTAATTTAGTGTTTGTTATTTTTTGTAATTTAGTGTTTTTTATTTTTTTGTAATTTAGTGTTTTTTGATTTTTGGAATTTTAGACTGAAACTTTTTTACTAGTGTTAGTTTTTTTTTAATGTGTAATTTAGTTTTTTTTAATTGGTAGTTATTTTAATTGTAGTATAATAGTTATGTTAGGTTAATTGTTAGTTTAAACTTATTTTTTTTTATTTCACAGGTAAGTTTTTTTTTATTTTAAGATAGCGATATTGCAATTTTATTTTAAAGTTAGGGGGTTTTAGGTTTAGGGGTAATAGTTTATTTAGTTTTTTGTGATGTGGGGGGCTAGGGGTTTAGGGGTTAATAGGTTTATTTAGTGGCGGTGATGTGGGAGGCCCAAGGTTTAGGGGTTAATTATTTAGTGGTGGCGATGTCGGGGAGCGGAGGAATAGGGGTTAATAGCTTTATTATAGTGTCGGCGATGTTGGGGTGCGGGGGAATAGGGATTAATAACTTTATTATAGTGGCAGCGATGTCGGGGAGCGACGGAATAGGGGTTAATAACTTTTATTAGTGGAGGCAATGTCGGAAGCGGCAAATTTGCGGTTAATAACTTTATTTTGGTGTTGGCGATGTTGGAGGCAGCAGATTAGGGGTGTTTAGATGTGGGGTTTATGTCCGGGTGTTAGGTTTAAACCTAGATTACAAGTGGCCCACCAACGTTTGCGCATGAGTGATAGTAAATATTGCGGGCGCATTCATTTGCGTGCGTATTATAAGTTGAAAGAAAACGAGTGTCGGTAATACAAAAAGAAAACAGACACATGGGACAGGATCAGATCAATATGGTAAGGGATGTTTCTTCTCTGTGAAAGGCATAGTGTGCTAAAAGAGTGGCACTGGCCTTGTGAACAAGCACAGACGTTTTTATAAATTTTGTCCTGTCTCAGTTAAGTGTGTTTCTCTATTTTGTTTTTGTATGCAAATCACTCTTGGGTCTCCCTAAGAGCAAAAGGGGAAACCAGCCATGGACTCCCTACACATATGCCCTAGAGAGATGCTACTGCACCTCACTGACAAGGCCCAAAGAGGCTAAAATGTACATATGGGTTTTGTTGTTTTCTCTTGTCCAGAGGAGAATTGCCTGGTAATTTGGGGCTGGACTGTCATTGGGCAGGATCAGACTGATATGCTACAGTATATTTCTTCTCTGTGAAAGGCATAGTGTACACCCAGAGTGGCACAGGCTTTATGAAAGAGCATGGACGATTTTCTAGCTTTTGTTCTATCTCATTTGAGAATGTCTCTCTATTTTCTTTTTGAATACATTTTCCTTTTAATCATAAAGACAGAAAAAACTAGATAATGAAAACTGTCAACAATTATTGGCAAAAAATAGTCTGGTTCACTATAAATATCCTTCTTGATGGAGTGTATCTAATGTGCTGTATATAAAAACAAGTATAACTAGAAAAGAACACGTCCAAATTAAATTAAATGATTACATGGTAAACTAGCTTTTAAGTGTTACTCACTGTTCAATAAAGGTTTGATCAAGTAGAGTAACCTATATTTATGGAGGTGTAAAGTTGTTCAAAGTAACACCATGTTCTTTATTTTTCACATACAAAAAAAAATCAATACACTCATCTGCTGAAAAGAGCCTAATTTTCTCCTTTGTTTCACAGCAATGAAGAACATCCATTCTAAATACTTCAGAGTACTGCTATCAAATTACTTGCTTCTTTCTTCACCTATTTTGTACGATGTGATTGACTAAAAAATGTTTTATTTATAAGTAGCATAAAAGTGTGAAAATAATGTGTGCTATCACTCCATTTAAACAGAAATAAAGCCTTGGGCCACGATCCGATATACTGCACAGGTTTCAGCGCAAGCGTGGAAACCTGCGCCGCCTGTAGTTTCAACTCGCAACTCAAGCTATCTCATATACGGCGCCGTATGATGCTAAAGTGCCGTAAGTCTGACAAACCAGCGATGTCCAGAAATCTGCGTAAGTACAAATTTCTGGAGTCGCCAGTGACTTACAGCACTTTAGAAACTGCCGCCGCATAAAAAACCTGATTAAGTTATTAAATCAGCCGTACTGTCTAACAAGCCTCCCTAATAATATAATTAGGGTTAATATAGTTAATATAGGTGGCGGCGGTGTAGGGGTGTCAGATTAGGGGTTAATATATTTAATATAGGTGGCGGCGTTGTAGAGGTATTAGATTAGGGGGTAATACATTTATTATAGGTGGCGGCGGTATAGGGGGATTTAGATTACAGGCAAAAGAGCTGATTACTTTGTGACAATGCCCCGCAAAAAGCCCTTTTAAGGGCAGGTAAAAGAGCTGATTACTTTGGGGCAATGCCCCGCAAAAAGCCCTTTTAAGGGCAGGTAAAAGAGCTGATTACTTTGGGGCAATGCCACGCAAAAAGCCCTTTTCAGGGCTATTTGTAGGGTTAGACTTAGTTTTAGTGGTAGGGAAATTTTAGTATTTAGGGGTTAATTAATTTTATATAGGTGGCGGCGGTATAGGGGGATTAGATTAGGGGTTAATTAATTTAATATAGGTGGCGGCGGTATAGGGGGATTAGATTAGGGGTTAATTAATTTAATATAGTGGCGGCGGTGTAGGGGGAATCAGATTAGGGGGTCAATATATTTAATATAGGTGGCGGCGGTGTAGGGGGATTATATTAGGGGGTAATACATTTATTATAGGTGGCGGTGGTGTAGGGGGATTTAGATTACAGGCAAAAGAGCTGATTACTTTGTGACAATGCAAAAGGCCTTTTTAAGGGCTGGTAATAGAGCTGGTTACTTTGGGGCAATGCCCCGCAAAAGGCCCTTTTAAGGGCTGGTAATAGAGCTGGTTACTTTGGGGCAATGCCACGCAAGAAGCTCTTTTCAGGGCTATTTTTAATTTAGTTTAGGGTAGGGATAGTTTAGTATTTTAGGGGGTAATAAATTTATTATAGGTGGCGGCGGTGTAGGGGGATTAGATTAGGGGTTAATACATTTAATATAGTTGGCGGCGGTGGAGGGGGATTAGATTAGGGGTAAATACATTTAAAATAGGTGGCGGCGGTATAGGGGGTTTAGATTAGGGGGTAATATAGTTAAAATAGGTGGCGGCGGGGTAGGGGGATTACATTAGGGGTAAATAAGTTTAATATAGATGGCGGTGGTGTAGGGGGCTCAAATTAGGAGGTTAGACATTTAATGTAGGTGGCGGCGGGGTCCGGGAGCAGCGGTTTAGGGGTTAAACACTTTATTAGGGATTGCGGTGGGGGATCGCGGTTGACAGGTAGATAGACATTGCACATGCTATAGGTGTTAGGTTTTATTTTGCAGCTACTTTAGGGAGTTACGGGGCTCCGATACACAGCGTAAGGCTTACTATGCCTGCAATTTGTGGCAAGGTGAAAATGGAGTAAGATGTCTCCATTTTCGCCACATAAGTCCTTACGCTGTATATTGGATACCAAACTGCGCTGACTTGGTATGCCTGTCTGTGGGCCAAAAAACTACGGCCGAAGGCAGAAATATACGAGCATAGCTTCTATGTTACGCCATATATGTGATACCAAACCAGCGCAAATTTTGGCGTTGCAGGCTTTTGCGGGCGACGTTTTATATTGGATCGGGCCCTTGTTTTTTTATATTTACCTGTCAAAACTATATATATATATTTTTAAGCAGACAACCCAAGGTATTGATCTAGGCCCATTTTGCTATATTTCATACCACCATTTCACTGCCAAATGCAATCAAATTTAAAAAAAAATAATAATAATTCACAAACGGGTTCCTCACTGAAATTATTTACATACTGCTTGTGCAATCACGCCACAAAAAAATTGTAAAAGCTTCTCTGGGATCCCATTTGTTCAGAAATAGCAGACATATATGACATTGCCATTGCTTTTTGTTAATTAGAAGGCCACTAATTGCAGCTGTGCACCACAGTTCTATTATTTTGTTGTTGCCGGCGGGAGGTGTGGGCGGGAGGCGGGTGTGAGAGATAATAGTAGGTCTTCATCTTAAAACTGCGGCTCTTAACTTCTCTGCCACCTCTGAGGTGGCGGACAGCAATCATCCCAATTGGATATCATCAGGATCATTGACACCCCTTGCTAGAGGCTGATTGGTCACAAATGTGCAAGGGGCAGCATTGCCCAAGCATTTCACTAGATATGCTTGTGCAATGTTAAATGCAGACAGCATATGCAATGTCGCACGAACATGATTCGCTACAGCGCCTGCAAGTTGTTAAATCGGCCCCATAATCTCATCCTTATTAGTATTTTTAATTGGTAGTTTTTTTATTTTATTAGAATAGTAATGTTAGGTTAATTTATAGTTTAATGTTAGGTTTATTTTTATTTTACAGGTAAGTTTTTATTTATTTAAATAGAGTTATATTGTAATTTTAATTTAAAGTTAGGGGGGTGTTAGGTTTAGGGGGTTAATATTTTAATTTAGTGTTTTGGGATGTGGGGGGGGGCTGGCAGTTTAGGGGTTAATAGGTTTAGTTAGTAGCGTAGATGTGGGAGGCCAGAGGTTTAGGGGTTAAAAACTTTATTTGGTGGCTTTGTCGAAGAGCGGCGTAATAGAGGTTAATAGCTTTTATTAGTGGCGGCGATGTCGGGAGCAGCGGAATAGGGGTTAATAACTTTTATTAGTGCCGGCGATGTTGGGAGCGGCAAATTAGGGGTTAATAACCTTTTTAGGGGTGTTTAGACTTGGGGTTTATGTTAGGGTGTTAGGTTTAAACTTAACGTTTTTTCCCCCATAGACATCAATGGTGTTGCGTTACGGCAATCGCCATTCTGCACTTCAGGTGTTATTTTTTTTTTTTCTAACACTCTCTCCCTATTGTTGTCTATGGGGAAAGCATGCACAAGCACTTCAAAGCAGCCCTTGGCTTTTCTGCGGTATGGAGCTTAATGCCACAATATCGCACGCACAAGGAGGCTTTTCAATAAATTTGTAATGGCAGCACTATAGAGAGTGAAATAATGCAACTTTTGTTGCATTCATTTTGCACCCTCTATAGCGCTTAACTCGTAATCTAGGTGTTAGTTACTATCACCTCTTAATACACAGCAGTCACCCCCGAAGATAGATTTATATTCTAGACTCAGCATAAGGGGTTGTTTTAGCAACTGTGGATAATATAGATTTAATGTTCTAGGTACACATCCCAGTTCTAGCCACCAGAATTATATATCCTCATTGAGTGTGAGGCCTGAGTTCCTATATAGAGATGGTTTTACTGGCTTTACATTTAGATAAAGCTTGAAATATCATTATATAAGTTACCCACATGTTAGCTGTTCATATCAATAAAGCATAGGCGTACCATTGGGCAGTGTTACCTAATCATAGTGATAAGACAGTATGGCCTCTATTTATCAAGCTGTCGACTTACCTGCATTCGACGGCCCCAATACGCTCGCCTAAGATCGCCTAACATCGCTGCCGCGGACCTGAATACGTTCAGCAAATTTATCAAGAAAGCTGTCAAAAGCCGCGCACCAAGTACGGTACGATGAGCAGTGGACTGTTGTTAACTAACAGTCATCGATCTTGCTGCTCATCGGCTTATGCGCAGCTTTCTTGCTACCCTGTCACTAAGCACCCACACTATACTATACAGTTTTAACCCCTAAACCGCCGCTCCTGGAGCCCCCCGCAACTTAATAAACTTATTAACCCCTAAACCGCCGCTCCCGGACCCCGCCGCAACTATAATAAATATATTAACCCCTAAACCGCCACTCCCGGACCCCGCCACCACTTACATAAAGTTAGTAACCCCTATCCTGCCGATCCCGGATCCCGCCGCCCGCCGCAACTAAATAAATTGTTTAACCCCCTAAACCGCCACTCCCGGAGCCCGCTGCCACCTACATTATATATATTAACCCCTATCCTGCCCCCCCTACACCGCCGCCACTTTAATAAAGTTATTTACCCATAAATCTATGTCTAACCCTAACCCTAACACCCCCTAACTTAAATATAATTTAAATACATCAAAATAAATATTACTATTATTAACTAAATTATTCCTATTTTAAACTAAATACTTACCTATAAAATAAACCCTAAGATAGCTACAATATTGCCCCAAAGTAATCAGAACTTTTACCTGAAAAACAAATACAATAGCCCCCCCCCAACATTACAACCCACCACCCACACACCCAACCCTACTCTAAAACCCACCCAATCCCCCCTTAAAAAAACCTAACACTAACCCCTGAAGATCACCCTACCTTGAGCCGTCTTCACCAGCCGGGCACAAGTGGACCTCCAGAAGGGCAGAAGTCTTCATCCGATCCAGGCAGAAGAGGACACCCAGACCGGCAAAAGTCTTCATCCAGGCGGCATCTTCTATCTTCATCCATCCGGAGCGGAGCGGGTCCATCTTCAATCCACCCTCTTCCATCGAAGTCCTAACGAAGAATGAAGGTTCCTTTAAATGACGTCATCCAAGATGGTGTCCCTTGAATTCCGATTGGCTGATAGGATTCTATCAGCCAATCGGAATTAAGGTAGGAAAAAAAAAATCCTATTGGCTGATCCAATCAGCCAATAGGATTGAGCTCACATTCTATTGGCTGATTGGAACAGCCAATAGGATTTTTCCTACCTTAATTCCGATTTGCTGATAGAATCCTATCAGCCAACCGGAATTCAAGGGATGATGTCAGTTAAAGGAACCTTCATTCTTTGTTAGGACGTCGATGGAAGAGGATGCTCCGCGTCGGATGGATTGAAGATGGACCGCTCCGCTCCGGATGGATGAAGATAGAAGATGCCGTCTGTATGAAGACTTCTGCAGGTCTGGATGTCCTCTTCTGCCCGGATCGGATGAAGACTTTTGCCCCTCTGGAGGTTCACTTGTGCCCAGCTGGGTGAAGACGGCTCAAGGTAGGATGATCTTCAGGGGGTAATGTTAGTTTTTATTAAGGGGGGATTGGGTGGGTTTTAGAGTAGGGTTGGGTGTGTGGGTGGTGGGTTTTAATGTTGGTGTGGGTATTGTATTTCTTTTTTTTACAGGTAAAAGAGCTGATTACTTTGGGGCAATGCCTCGCAAAAGGCCCTTTTAAGGGCTATTTGTAATTTACTATAGGGTAGGGAATTTTATTATTTTGGGGGGCTTTTTTATTTTATTAGGGGGCTTAGATTAGGTGTAATTAGTTTAAAATTCTTGTAATATTTTTTTATTTTCTGTAATTTAGTGCTTGTTTTTTTTGTACTTTAGTTTATTTTATTTTATTGTAATTAATTGTAGGTAATTGTAGTTAATTAATTTATTTAATTGTAGTGTTAGGTGTAATTGTAACGTAGGTTAGGATTTATTTTACAGAAACTTTTGTATTTATTTTAGCTAGGTAGTTCTTAAATAGTTAATAATAGGTTAATTGTACCTAGTTAAAATAAATACAAAGTTGCCTGTAAAATAAAAATAAATCCTAAAATAGCTACAATGTAATTATTAAATATATTGTAGCTATCTTAGGGTTTATTTTATATGTAAGTATTTATTTTTAAATAGGAATAATTTAGTTAATAATAGTAAATTTATTTAGATTAATTTAAATAATATTTAAGTTAGGGGGGGTGTTAGGGTTAGGGGTTAATAGAATGAATATAGTGGCGGCGGTGTAGGGGGGCAGATTAGGGGTTAATAAACATAATGTAGGTGGAAGCGGGGTCTGGGAGCGGCGATTTAGGGGTTAATAAGTATAATGTAGGTGGCGGCGGTGTAGGGGGGGCAGATTAGGGGTTAATAAACATAATGTATGTGGCGGCGGGGTCCAGGAGTGGCGATTTAGGGGTTAATAAGTATAATGTAGGTGGCGGCGGTGTAGGGGGGTCAGCTTAGGGGTTAATAAAACATAATGTAGGTGGTGGCAAGGTCTGGGAGCAACAGTTTAGGGGTTAATACATTTATTTTAGTTGCGGCGGTGTAGGGGGGGCAGATTAGGGGTGTTTAGACTCGGGGTACATGTTAGGGTGTTGGTGTAGACATTTCCCATAGGAATCAATGGGATATCGGGCAGCAGCAAACATGAGCTTTCGCTGCTGTCAGACTCCCATTGATTTCTATGGCATCCGCCGCCTCCAGGGCGGCGCATTGAAAACCAGGTACGCTGGGCCGGAATAGTAGCGAGCGTACCTGGTAGGAGCTTGATAACTTCCAAAAGTAGTCAGATTGTGCCGAACTTGCGTTCAGAACATCTGGCGTGACGTAACCATCGATCTGTGTCGGACTGAGTCCGGTGGATCGTATGTTACGTCGCTAAATTCTACTTTTGCTGGTCTCTAGCCTTTGATAACTAAAGCGAATCAGGTTCGCCACAAATACGCTGCGGAATTCCAGCGTATTTGTGGTTGACAGCTTGATAAATAGAGGCCATAGAGGCCTATATCTGAGAGAGAGAAATCCTTTCATTTAGACATCTTACTGAGACCCTTATGGAGGACCTTAGCGTGCAGCCCTCCATGGGTTATTAAGGTCTTGTCCATATATCACTTGCACATTATCACCTACTGTACCTTAGCCATAGGGGTAAGGGTCTCACTATTGATGAAAGAAGACGTACATTCAACATCATGCCAGGGTTTCCATGAGGGGGCTTTTAGATATGATCATCCTTGTACTATCAGCATAGCTATTATATGTTTTATTTCACTATTTACTATACTGGACACCTGTACAAATAATCATTATGCTGTTACATTATTCTAAGGTCCAAAAGTTTTTTTTTCATTATCGACTATAATCAACAATAATACAAATAATCCTTTCCATATTTTATATCAGTTGCTAAGTTTTTCCTTTATATCCTAAGGTCCAAGAGAGACCATGGCAAAGGTTAGCTTCCCTCATCCTTGAACCACAAGATTAGTTGGGTCTAAGAGTGACCCCTGAGTAAAGTGGGGAACATATGATAAAGCAAAAAATTAAGGTTTCATTTCTACTTCTCCAAATTTATTTTAGATACATGTCAGCTAAGGTTCATGACGTTATTCCTTATCATATTTACTAGTTGCAGATTACATTTTTCTTGCATAACCACACAGGACATAGATTTGTAGTTTTTGTTGGTAGCGATATGGAAATGACCTGTATAACTACATCCTCTGTGTTCCACTCCTATTGCTCAAGCACATATCTATTGTGATAATTGCATATACCTTGTTATTGTGATACAATTGTGAATGAACATATATTGCATGTTATATTTGCTTATTACCTCAATAAAAGATTAAAGTTAAAAAAACAAAAACAAAAATATTATGTACAATATATAATCAGTAACAACAACTTAAGGTTGTCTCCTCCCACAACATTCTTGCCTGCTTCCTCTTACCCCTGGCTTTCTTCATGTTTTTCTGCACCACTTCACTACCTTTAACAGACTTAGAAGCAGAATCTTTTTTCCCAGACTTCTTTTTAGCAACAGCAACATTTTGAAACTCCACGGCTTCAGTGAAGGAGACAACTTGTGAAGCTTGAGACAAAGTAGGAAACATCACTTCCATGTAAAGAGTCAGCATAAGAAGGGAGAGAGGAAATATCACGCACATCCTCAACCCTATCCATCTCAAGACGTCTCTTTAGCTGACCAGTTGTAGAATTAATCTCCATTTCACCTTCACCATGCAAGATTTCAGGGAATTCAGGTGCCCTCTGTATTTCCTCCGTAAAAGACAGCCTGGGATCTATGGTGGCAAAACTGAGGCACAAATGGATACAAATGTTTCGGGAGGATGCTGTCTCACATCTACTGTCTCATCCAAAAATAACTCCACATTAAACCTCCTTTTACCAGTAAATGTGCCATAAGCATTTGTAAGTCTCTCAGCAGGACCCACCCAGGAACAACACTATGAAGGTCTCATTGACAAATGGATTATACACAGGAACCAACACGGCCACTCTCTTTGGTTTCACCATACTATGAGTGAAATGAAAACCCTTCAAATTAGGGTGATCCTTCAAGGAAACAGCATTTTAATAACATTGTAATGCAAAGTCTTCAGATGTAAAGGAAACATTACAAGCACTATACTGGGAAAACGGCTGGATACAAAATATCTTCTTGCGAGGCATCCCCAACATCTTCTCAATAATCACCGGCATTTGTCATTCAGCGTCCACGAAAACCCCAAAAGTCTTAGGAAGGTTTGATCTAAGCAATTTCTTCTGCCATTGCAACAAAAAAACACATCTATGTGGGCTGTTGAATCAGATCTCTACATCAGGTTGAGCCGCTCCCCTAATAGAAACATGTCACCAACCCATTACAGGATGGTGACAAGGCAGAATGCAGGTCCTGCAATGTAACACTTCACAAATTATTGTTTATCAGTGAGGTGAAGCCATATTCCTCTAAAAACACTGAGCAAGGAGTCAACATCTGGTTTCCCCTTTTTCCCTTAGGGAGACATACTACACACAGATAGAAGCACACTGTCAGGAATGAACAACCAGTTTAATAACTTCTTAGCTTTTTCTATGGTGATTTACCACCTGGGTGCAGCTTCTTTTTTGTAAAGTGTGTAAATAGTACTGAGATAAGGGGGCAGTCTGCAGAGCCTTAGATACAAGGTAATGACATACATTAAAAGTATATGAATATAACAGTGTTGGCTATACAAAACTGGGGAGTGGGTAATAAAGAGATAATCTATATTTTTAAACAATAAACATTTTGAGACAGACTGTCCATTTAATAGATTGCATAGGGAGATTTTTTAGCACGCTCATTGAGCTTGTATTGCAAGTGGAGATTTAAGAGTTGCCGTTGAGTGCAACATAAAATACAGCTGTAAAATTTAGTGCGTTTTGAGATTTGAAGAAACTATTAGCGCTTGCTACTATGCATTACAAAATGCGCAATAATGCTATAGAAATAATGGATTTAAGTTAAAGTTAGACTTTATCCTTATGAAACAAAGGTTTATTATTGATTGTAATGGATTGGAAAGGAATTGGAAGGGGTCAAAGGTGTGTGTGAAGTCTTTTATTTATTTGTAAGGCTTATTAAAATATTATAGCAGAGATGTAAATGAAGAACTCCACTACTTAAGTGGATTTTGTGCTCCATTGACTTAGCTCTCTAATGTTATCCAACATGAATTTTTACTGCACGCCTCCCATAGACGTCTATTATGTAAAGTGATGTAGTGCACCCGCACTATCCGACATGCAGATGTTAGCCCACACTACACTATCACTCAAGCTTAAAAATATATTACAATACATCTGGATTTCTAATATAGGAGCAAAAATAGCAGAAATGATTGTGCATGAGCAATGATAACTCACAACAGCGCTAACATTTTTGTAACTACTTCTAATCTAGGTTATAGTGTAATATTGCTTGAGAATGATTAAACAGTGGTCGGTAACAACAGCTTACTCTAACAATAGCTAAAATAACATTAAGTAAGGCTCTCAATAAACAAGCCTCAACTTGTCCAGTTTAATTTTCCACTTTACTTCTTTAAAATGCTCCATTTTTTTATGTTGTAAAAGCAGCTTTAGAACTCATGTGGTGCTGATGTAAATTAAAAAGGCTGCTTCTGAAGTCACCCTCCACATCCAAGGTGAAGTCATTTATACAATTGGTTATACTAGAGCACGGGGAAGGGATGGCACAAGTAAAAACTTGATAATGATCAATAATGGTTGCTAATGCTGCCTGTCTGTCCCAAGTGCAAGCAGACAGGTTACCAAGCTGGAAACTTGTCTGCTTGCTGTCTGTTTTAATGGGGCCCAATATGTTTAAGACACCTAGGGCAAGATTAAATTAGATTAAATGGAGCAATCATTTTTTATTGCTCATGAGCGCTAATTGCACTCACTGTAAAAATTGTCACTCTTGGGTTAGCTCTTATATTACAGATTCAAAGTGAAAAATTAGCACGCAAGCAAAAGACTCAGGCGTGCTAACTTCAGGACTTTGGATATCGCAACCTTGCTAATCCCTCTCCCTATAGACTTCTATAGGGCATACTAAAGAAAGGCTTTTCATTAATCGCATGCATGCTAACCTAAAACTCTGCTAGACCAACTATGCTAAAGCTAAAACTGCGTAAGGAATACTTTAAATTCCTATGTTCTTCACTTAGAATAAAAAGTCTAAATGTTCTATTTATTTTTAAATATATATTTCATCTTTGCATTTAAAGGACAGGGTGGATATGATAAAGTATTAAAAGGCGACACATTTATTTAAATATACACTTAGATTGGATGGATAATAATGATTGTTTGAAGGAAGCATGATTGAGGGGAGCTAAATCAGAAGTAGTACTTATAAAATTTAAAAATAAGACACCGAAGGAGAAAAAAAAATGGTTGAAGGAAAGGCGCTCAAAGATTAAGTGAAAATGGGGTCAGTGGCAGGTCACTTCTCAGATTTTAGAAAAACTGAAAAAGTATGTTTTAAAGGTTTTGAAAATCTCTAAGCTTTATGAAACAAGTACCAAGGAGAAAGACTAAACCATATGGAACAAGGACCAAGGAGTAAGACTAAGTCTTATGAAACAAGGACCAAGGAGAAAGACTAAACCATATGGAACAAGGACCAAGGAGGAAGACTAAGTCTTATGAAACAAGGACCAAGGAGAAAGACTAAACCATATGGAACAAGGACCAAGGAGGAAGACTAAGTCTTATGAAACAAGGACCAAGGAGAAAGACTAAACCATATGGAACAAGGACCAAGGAGGAAGACTAAGTCTTATTAAACAAAGACTTAGGAGAAAGACTAAACCATATGGAACAAGGACAAAAGGAGGAAGACTAAGGGGTAGATTTATCTATAGTCGAGCGGACATGATTTGCTGTAGCGAATCATGTCCGCTCGACCTCGCTAAATGCCGATAGCATACGCTGTTGGCATTTAAAATTACACAAGCATTTCTAGTGAAATGCTTGTGCAATGCTGCCCCCTGCTCACTCGCAGCCAATTGGCCACTAACAGGGGGTGTCAATCATCCCGATCCTATTGGATCGGGATGATTTCAGTCCGGAAGTTAAGGAGCAGTGGTCGGCTTCTTAACTTCCGTTTCAGGCTCGCCTGAAACGATGGGTGTAGAATGCAGCACCCGCTTTGTAATAAATCTAGTCTTATGATACAAGGACGAAGGAGAAAGACTAAACCATATGGAACAAGAACCAAGGAGGAAGACTAAGTCTTATGAAACAAGGACCAAGGAGAAAGGTTAAACCATATGGAACAAGGACCAAAGAGGAAGACTAAGTCTTATGAAACAAAGACTTAGGAGAAAGACTAAACCATATGGAACAAGGACAAAAGGAGGAAGACTAAGGGGTAGATTTATCTATAGTCAAGCGGACATGATTTGCTGTAGCAAATCATGTCCGCTCGACCTCGCTAAATGCCGATAGCATACACTGTTGGCATTTAACATTACACAAGCATTTCTAGTGAAATGCTTGTGCAATGCTGCCCCCTGCTCACTCGCAGCCAATTGGCCTCTAACAGGGGGTGTCAATCATCCCGATCCTATTGGATCGGGATGATTTCTGTCCGGAAGTTAAGGAGCAGTGGTCGGCTTCTTAACTTCCGTTTCAGGCTCGCCTGAAACGATGGGCGTAGAATGCAGCATCCGCTGTGTAATAAATCTAGTCTTATGATACAAGGATGAAGGAGAAAGACTAAACCATATGGAACAAGAACCAAGGAGGAAGACTAAGTCTTATGAAACAAGGACCAAGGAGAAAGACTAAACCATATGGAACAAGGACCAAGGAAGAAGACAAAGTCTTATGAAACAAGGACCAAGGAGAAAGACTAAACCATATGGAAAAATGTCCAAGGAGGAAGACTAAGCCTTATGAAACAAGGAGCAAAGAGGAATAAAGGACAACTGCTCTAAAGCCAAGATTCTATGCAATGAAAAAAGCTTCTTAAAAACAAGCATTAAGAATGATTTAAGCTTGATAAAGGAACATTAAACAGAAATTGTAAGCTGCATAATAAGGTAGTTCCACATCTGATAAAAAATTTGCCATGAATAATGCAGCTTTAATTTGTCATATTGTTTAAGTTTTTTTCTTTTTGCTGACTTCCCTTCCCCCAAAACAAAAGAACCCCTGCTAACCAATCACTAACTAATAAACATATACAGCATGGATTGTTGTTTGCACATATGCCATTAAGGAAAGATGGAGGTAAGCAATCCCTTAAGGTGGTTTACCACTGATTTATCTTATTTGATGAAAAATAATAATTTATTACTCTGGTATTTAAACACACATACTCACTCACATATTCCTTTTTAATCTTCATCTAATATCTAAATATAAATAAAAACACCTAAACTACCTAGTATGACCACTGCTATTGCTTAAAAATTATTTTCCTAACATGATTGCTGATACAAAACTGATGATCCACCTTAAAAGAGGAAATGACTAAAGAGTCAAGTTGGGGGAGGTAAACATTAGTTCACAGAATTAGGGGCCGATTTATTAACAGTCGGATGGATATGATCCGCTGTAGTGATATCTGTTGAACTGCTTGTGCAATGCTGCCCCCTGCAGCCGCTAGAAGGGGGTGTTAATCAAACCAATCATATAAGATCGGGCAGATTGATGTCCGCAGCCTCAGAGGCTGAGAATTAAGGAGCAGCGGTCTTAAGACCGCTGCTTCTTAACTCCTGTTTCCGGTGAGCCTGAAGGCTTGCGCGGAAACAAGGGCATTCAGGGCCATTCGGCCCGTAATAAATCAGCCCATAGTATTAACCCAAACCTCCCTAGGAGAAAGTGGAACAAACACTCTTACCAGATATATTTTCCAGCAAAGACAGCAAAATAAAAAAAATAAATATGTATATTTCAGCAATGAAACATTATGTGCATTGTTAAAAATGTTGAGTTTAATGGTCCTTTAAATTAACTTTAAATAAAACTTGATAAGTCAAAATAGCAAAAAAGAAAATTAGATTGAACTCCTTCAAGTGCATGTCTACTATATAATATATTTTTCATAAAATACTAATATATACAGATTTAAAAGGGCAGTCTAAATTTCATTGTTTAAAAAGATAGATAATCCTTTTATTACCCATTCCCCAGTTTTGCATAACCAACACAGTTATAATAATATTCTTTTTACCTCTGAGATTACATTGTGTCTAAACCTCTTCAGACTGCCCCTTATCTCAGTGTTTTTTTGTTTTTGTTTTTACAAACTTGTATTTCAGCCAATTAGTGCTGACTCATGTATAACTACATGGGAGTGAGCATTATTTTTTATCAATATGGCACACATAAACTAGCACTTTCTAACTCTGAAAAACTAATAAAATGGACTAAGATAAGAGTCGGCCTTCAAGGGCTTAGAAATTAGCATATAAGCCTACCTAGATTTATTGATGATAAAAGTAAAAAGAAAAGTTGTTTAAAATTGCATGCCCTTCCTGAAGCATAAAAGTTTAAAGGGATTGTAAAGTCCAAATTAAACGTTCATGATTCAGATTGGGCATGTAATTTTAAACAACTTTCTAATATATGTTTAACATCAAACTTGCTTTGTTCTCTTGGCATTCTTAGTTGAAAGCTAAACCTTGGTAGAGTCATATGCTAATTTCTAAGCCCTTGAAGGCCACTACTTATCTGAATGTATTTGACAGTTTTTCACAGCTAGAGTTCATTAGTTCATGTGTTTCATATAAATAACATTATGCTTGTGCACTTGGAGTTATTTAAGAGTCAGCACTAATTGCCTGAAATGCAAGTCTGTCAAAAGATCTGAGATAAGGAGGCAGTCAGCAGAAGCTTAGATGCAAGGTAATTACAGAGGTAAAAAGTATATTTCTTTTAAACTTATAAGCAGATGGTATTTGACACCAGTAACACTACACAAAATTTTCCCGACTGTTAGCCCTATGTGCTGGAGGGGCTGCGGGGAACGTGGCTCCCTGCGACACATATGGTGGTCCTGCCCTACATTGACACCTTTTTGGGCAGAGGTCATTCAAAAGATGTCTGAGATCCTTCACTCTCCTATCCCGGACACTCCGGAGATTCTACTCTTTCTGAGGTTGCCTGAAACTCAAAGTCAGACACACCTTGCCTTGTTGTTAATTATGCTTACAGCTGCGAAGAAATTGATTCCTAGAAAGTGGAAGACGCGATCCATCCCTAACTTGGGGGAATGGTCCCTTCAAGTGGAAGAAATATTGCTTCTGGAGAGGTATCATTAACTCAAAAACCACATGCTAGACAAATATGAACTTTTGCTGGCAATCTGGCATGGCACAATATAAAGCTTAACCCCTTAAGGGACGAGCGACCCACTCTGTGTTCACATTGCCTCCCCCCGCCTCCCACATTTTTTTTTTTTCTCTTCTTCTCCCTCCTCTTTCTCTCTCACTTCTTCTCTCCTTCCTTTTCTCTTTCTCCCAATTCTCTATCTCCCGATTTACCCTTTCCCTTATCTAGTATGAATACTATATTGTCTTTAAAATATCTCAAAACTCGTTAAAAGTGTAAGCTTGTAAACTCCCGTGCTCAGCTTGGGTCTGGGGACGAGAGTATATATCAATATGAAGTGTATGACTTACTTTACCACTATTGTGTTGAGATTCTACCATGTATAATTTTCTCTGTGTTGTGTGGTATTTTCTTACTTGTATAACTTTTCTTCAATAAAGCATTTAAAAAAAAAAAAAAAAAAGTATATTTCTATAACAGTGTTGGTTATACAAAACTGGGAAATTGTATCTAAAGGGATTATCTATCTTTGTAAACAATAACATTTGGTGTTTACTATCCCTTTAATTTTGATTTTACTTTCCCTTTAAAATTCAATACTTTTTATTACAGAATTCATTTTTTCAAATATTTATAGGGAATGCAATTTTGCTAGTTTTGTAATAAAATGAATAGGTTTAATAGGGTTTAAAACGTATTATCAGAAATAAACAACACCTTAATGTACAGGAATTAAATGCAAGAGATTTCTTAAAAGTCCACTAAACACAGCAGAATATAATAATCAATAAACACATAATAAATAGACAATATTTTGAATTTCAAAGTTAGTTTTATTTTCCTTCCCACAGAATCATGTGACAGCCATCAGCCAATCACAAAATGCATATATTTATATTCTGCGAATCTTGCAAGTGCTCAGTCAGAGCTGGGGCCTCAGAAATTGTGCATACTAAAAGATTGTGCATATTTAGATACATTTTTTCTTGCGTGATTCAGATAGAGCATGCCATTTTAAGCAACTTCCTAATTTACTCCTATTATCAATTTTTCTTCGGTCCCTTGCTATCTTTATTCGAAAAAGAAGGCACCTAAGCTTTTTTTTTTAATCAGAACTCTGGACAGCACTTTTTTATTGGTGGATTAATTTATCCACCAATCAGCAAGGAAAACCCAGGTTGTTCACCAAAAATGGGCCGGCATCTAAACTCTTGCATTTTAAATAAAGATACCGCCACTATAATAAACATATTAACCCCTAATCTGCCGTCCCTAACATCGCCGCCACCTAACTACAATTATTAACCCATAATATGCCGTCCCCAACGTCGCCGCCACTATATTAAATTTATTAACCCCTAAATCTAAGTCTAACCCTAACCCTAACACCCCCTAACTTAAATATAATTAAAATAAATCTAAATAAAACCTACTATTAATAATTAAATAATTCCTATTTAAAACTAAATACTTACCTATAAAATAAACCCTAAGCTAGCTACAATATAACTAATAGTTATATTGTAGCTAGCTTAGGGTTTATTTTTATTTTACAGGCAAGTTTGTATTTATTTTAACTAGGTAGAATAGTTAGTAAATAGTTATTAACTATTTAATAACTACCTAGCTAAAATAAATACAAATTGACCTGTAAAATAAAACCTAACCTAAGTTACAACCTAACACTACACTACAATTAAATAAATTCCCTAAATTATATACAATTAACTAAATTCAAAACAATTAGCTAAATTAAAAAAAAAACACCCCACTAAATTACAGAAAATAAAAAACAAATTACAAGATCTTTAAACTAATTACACCTAATCTAATAGCCCTATCAAAATAAAAAAAAGCCCACCCAAAATAAAAAAAACCTAGCCTAAACTATACTACCAATAGCCCTTAAAAGGGCCTTTTGCGGGGCATTGCCCCAAAGAAATCAGCTCTTTTACCTGTAACAAAAAATACAAACAACCCCAACAGTAAAACCCACTACCCACACAACCAACCCCCCAAATAAAACCCTAACTAAAAAAACTTAAGCTGCCCATTGCCCTGAAAAGGGCATTTGGATGGGCATTGCCATTAAAAAGGCATTTAGCTTTATTGCGGCCCAAAGCCCTAACATAAAAATAAAACCCACTCAATACACCCTTAAAAAATCTTAACACTAACCCCCTGAAGATCCACTTACTGGGAGAAGTCTTCATCCAAGCGGCAAGATGTCCTCAACGAATCCGGCAAAAGTGGTCCTCCAGACAAGCAGAAATGGTCCTCCAGATGGGCAGAAGTCTTCATCCAGATGGCATCTTCTATCTTCATTCATCCGGCGCAGAGAGGGTCCATCTTCAAGATATCCTACATGGAGCATCCTCTTCTTTCCGACGACTAACGACGAATGAAGGTTCCTTTAAATGACGTCATCCAAGATGGCGTCCCTTAGAATCTGATTAGCTGATAGAATTCTATCAGCCAATCAGAATTAAGGTTTAAAAAATCCTATTGGCTGATACAATCAGCCAATAGGATTGAACTTCAATCCTATTGGCTGATCCAATCAGCCAATAGAATTGAGCTTGCATTCTATTGGCTGATTGGAATAGCTACCTTAGGGTTTATTTTATAGGTAAGTATTAAGTTTTAAATAGGAATTATTTAGTTATTAATTGTAGGTTTTATTTAGATTTATTTCAATTATATTTAAGTTAGGGGGTGTTAGGGTTAGGGTTAGACTTAGATTTAGGGGTTAATAAACTTAATATTGTGGCGGCGACGTTGGGGCGGCAGATTAGGGGTTAATAAATGTAGGTAGATGGCAGCGATGTTAGGGAAGGCAGATTAGGGGTTAATAAGTGTAAGATTAACCCTAAAGGTTCTTTAAGTACATAAATAGTAAAATATCTAAGAAGGATAATATAGGTACATTAAAATGCGTGGAGGGTAGCATGATAAATAATGACAGGGAGAAGGCTGAGGTACTAAACCAGTTTTTTTCTTCAGTATACACAAGAGAGGACCCATTGAATGATACTTTGGAACAGAATAGAACATGCCAGTCCATACCACTAACTGGGTTTTGTTTAGAGGATATCAGGAAAAAACTGGAAAATATGAAGGTAAATAAAACTCCAGGCCCAGATGGAATACACCCAAGGGTGTTAAGGGAACATAGCACTGTTATAGACCAACCTTTACTCTTAATTTTTCAAGACTCATTATCCTCAGGCATGGTACCCCAGGATTGGCGTAAAGCTGATGTGATGCCACTCTTCAAAAAGGGAAGCAGGGATGATCAAGGAAGCTATAGACCAGTTAGTCTGACATCAATAGTGGGGAAGATATTTGAAGGGATTATAAAGGATTATATTGATGAGCATATTCGTGTAAACAAGATTATGAGTTCTAATCAGCATGGCTTTAGGAGAAATAGATCATATCAAACTAGTCTAATTAGATTCTATGAGGAAGTAAGTAAAAATATAGATAAAGGGGAATCAGTTGATGTGATATACTTAGATTTTGCAAAGGCATTTGATACAGTGCCACATGAGAGATTAATGCACAAAATTAAGGGACTGGGAATAGCTGAAAATGTTAGCTCATGGATAAATAACTGGATAAAAGATAGGGAGCAACGAGTAGTAGTAAATGGATCATACTCAGATTGGACAAAGGTAATCAGTGGCGTCCCCCAGGGATCAGTACTGGGCCCTGTTCTTTTTAATATTTTTATAAATGACTTGGAGCAAGGTTTAAATAGCGACATCTCTATTTTTGCAGATGATACTAAGTTAAGTAAGGTCATTAGGTCAGAGCAGGACGAACTCTCTTTACAAAGGGATTTGCTAAAATTAGAATGGAAAATGAGATTTAATACGGAAAAATGCAAAGTTCTACATTTTGGAAGTAAAAATAAGCAGGCTACGTATTTTTTAAATGGGACAAGACTTAGCCAAACACAGGAGGAAAGGGATTTGGGAGTAGTAATAGATAACAAGCTAAAGATGGGTGCACAATGCAGGGCAGCGGCTTCAAAGGCTAATAAGATACTAGCATGTATTAAAAGAAGCATTGATTCAAGGGAGGAAAGCATAATTCTGTCATTATATAAAACCCTGGTAAGACCTCACCTTGAGTTTGGAGTGCAGTTCTGGGGACCGATTGCTAAAAAAGATATTGCAGAACTAGAAAAAGTTTAGAGAAGGGCTACAAAGCTAATAAGGGGATTGGAGAAATTAACCTATGAGGAGAGGCTAGCCAAACTGGGTCTGTTTTCATTAGAAAAAAGGCGCTTGAGAGGTGACATGATTACTTTATATAAATATATTCAAGGCCCATATACAGAGATGGCAGAAGCTCTGTTTATTCCAAGAAAATTGTTTCTGACAAGAGGTCATAATTTAAGGTTGGAGGAAAGGAGATTTAATCTCCTGCAACGGAAACGTTTTTTCATTGTAAGAGCAATAAAATTGTGGAACTCATTACCAAAGGAGGTAGTGAATGCCAATACCATAGATACATTTAAAAATAGTCTGGATAAATTTCTGTATAGAAACAAAATTCATGGATATGATTGCTAGTATTAAATGGGTCACATTTCAATGGGGTTATTTAAGCTTAACTGGAGCTTTTTGAAAGTATTTTAGATTTGTATAGGTTGAACTCGATGGACTTCAGTCTTTTTTCAACCTTATCTACTATGTTACTATGTTAAGATTAGGGGTGATTAGACTCGGGGTTCATGTTAGGGTGTTAGGTGTAAACATAAAATGTGTTTCCCCATAGGAATCAATGGGGCTGCATTAAGATCTTTTATTTTTTTAAATATATATAATTTACCTTGAAAGTTATGCTGCATTTAGTTTCCTTTAACTTGGTTGTCTCCCTGGGTTGTTTTTTGTCCAACAGTCCAAACCAAATCATCAACAATATCATCATGGTTCATCATAATAACAGTGGAATGACCCCCTGCTGTGATAGATTACCATTACCTAAGCAGTATAGTCGATGGTGACCTTCTGGGTAGTATATTGAAAGAACCCACCAGATGGTCTCAAGACACTGAAACTTAGAACTAGGTACATCAAAGGTGCACTGCTATAACTCAAGTTATATATTTTTCACTCCTATATTTTAAGTTATAATTCTGTCCTGCAGGGCCAGGGCTGTAGCTGGTGGGTTTTAGCTCTGTCTCCCTAACCTGTGACATCCACACCCAGAAACATTTTAAGATACAATATTACAAATATATGATAAACATCACAACACCATTCATATATAACATTTACAAGGGAAATTAGTTTTTTTGATATCTCACAGCAAGAGTTTCTACTTTATAGAAGAAACACTTTTACTAGCTAATGGGATATTTAAAAGAAAAAAGTAAGGAAAACAAAACATCTGTCTGTGATTCTTTGTGTAGGTCAGGAAATATCCACGAACCATAGAAAAGATAGATTAAGACATTTTGCTAACTATGTTTTGGGAGACTAAAAATCACCAGAGTCTGGAAAATATATACATATTAATGAATTCAATGCATACACTCTTGGACTGCACAGTTTGGCAGTAACAAGTCATCGTTAGGATATCAGGCTATTTTGTTGGTTGAAATATGGAGTATATGCCAAGCAGCAGTGGTGGTTCTATGGGAATATTAGGGGCGCTATACACCTCCAAACATCCCCCCATTGAGCTGCAAAGTGCTCTGCTAAATGGTTTAATATAGTATGTGTTCTGTGTCTTTAAACTTTTTCATCACCTTTTTCAGAACCCAGATTTTAAATTCTAGAACTGCCACTGCTATGTAGAATTCATTACTTGACACATATTTCTAAGGTTAAGATCCCATCCTATTTGTAAACTTCAATATTGGCTACATGGTTAAGCAAATCATTCTTTACCTAAATTTATTAAGAGTATACACAGTCAATAACATTCTACAGTTTTGTCAAGCATCCTAGCGGCAAAAAATTCCATCAATCCCAATCCTTTAGAAAAACCTAAAAACAAATTAATTACAAAAGAAACTACCATTAAAGTCTAGGGGGATTTTTGTAGATAAATCATCTAAAAGATTTTGATCTACCCCTTAATTACCCCAGCCTTGAATAGTACTAAATTCTTGTGGGAAACATCAATCAATTCTATCAGGCTGTAAATTAAGTTATTTTATAAATCAAATAAATATTTTACATTGCAGAACAATACAATCTTAATTTGGTTTTATAAGTAATCTTATTTGTACAAGAGTTTACTGTACACTCCCTTATCACAGTTGGAATTGCAAGTAATTACTTTATATAGTGAAATAACTTAATTGAGTTTAAAGGAAACCAAGCAATGCAGCCTAGGAATATGAGAAACAATAAATGTTATAATTTACAAATCAGAATGCTTTTTATCTATTTAATGTATGGTCCCCTGTGGTTTTCCATTTGTTTGCCCTCTAAATAGTTCTGTTAAAATACAGAAGATGCCTGTTACCTAGCAACAGCTGACCGTAAATGGAATAAACAAAAGTTCTGAAGATCTCTAAAAGCTCTTCTGCCAGGTCATTCACAATCTACACTAAGCTGTACAGTAAGACACAGGCAAAAAAGGGGAATATAAACTGTTTATTTAAAGGGGCAGAAATCTCCTTGCAATTACAATATTTTTGTACAGTGTCTAAATAGACTAAAATATCACAAGAGTCGGAATGTTATTAGAACAGATTAACACCTTGTTTTCTGCAACTGTTTTTCAATAGTCAAACTCCACCTACTACTTTCCTTATTTGGAGGATTTAATACTGATTTGAGTCTTGAAATGACAGGGCTTCTCCCTGTCATTGCAATAACAAAAGCTCCATTATTTGATAAGATTAAAAACCACAAATGAATGTGAAATATTTGGAAATATTAGGTTTGTGAAGTCTCTATGTGCTCTTTCAGTTTTCAGGACTGGAAAATGCACACTTTTCAGATTCGAATTATAGAGAAAGGAGGCAAAATATATAATGAAGTAGTTGTTTTACTATGCAAAGTTTTGATTGTCCCTTTAAAATAAAAAAAATGAGGAAACAAAATAATGCTAAATATGCAGCATAAAGATCCAAATTGAAAGAGCAGTCGTAAAGAGAGAGAGAGAGAAAAAGATTATTGTACAGCAGAGAGAGAATAAACCCACTGACAAAAATACAACTACAATATAAAAAAACTCATCTAGAAAAAAGCCCAAAAGATAAAAATATTGACTTAGTAAAGGGAAGACATGAGACCATAATTAATAATGATATTAATTTCAGTTATTAAAAGAAAGAGTGAAATACAAGAAGGATAAAACTCTTAATGTAGAAAATATATAGGGGTAGGTTACGAGTGAAGCGCTATATTAACGTGCGCCTGTAACCAGCCATTACAAGTAGCTGGTTAATGCTCCCACAAGCTTGTGATTTCAATTTTTTGCTTAGCACAATTAACCAGAGGTCAGACCTCTGGTTAATTAAAATAGGTGCCCCAATTGCCCAACAAATAAAGAGGACATTTATATAAAATTGAATAAAAAAAAATTAGCATCTTTATTTTGTTTTTAAAAAAAAAAACCTGCACTAAAATTGTCTTTACATAGAGATGAATGTGGGACTGTGTTTTTACTGTAACAATATATGTATATGCTTATATACATATATATTTAAGTGTTAATATCTGTATATACACATATCAACACATATATATATTTTTTGCTGCCAAACCCTGCACGATTTGCCCCTTGTGCTGCGCTAGATGGATTGCCTTGTCTGATGGCATAAAAACGAGGCTTTTCAAAAAAAGGCTCCAAAGATAGAATGCAATTAAAGCATTCTTTGCCCAGACTAATATGAGGCTGGATACCTTTAAATCATGACTTTTATTAATAGATCACTTAAAAATATGGGAAATATATTTAAAATAAGAGAAAACTGTGGGTTTTTTCCATACTCCTGGTAATTTGCATATATGTAATTATATTTTATGCCTAGTGATATTTTGTTATTATTACTAGGAACATAGCTATGATTAAATTAATAAACAAAATATTGTGTTTGAATAAACTATATTCCAAATTGTCAGAGTCTTCTTAATTTTTCATAGATCGAAGAAATACAATAAATTGAGATTATTAAATATATAGGGGCATATGTATCAAGCTCTGAATGGAGCTTGATGCCCCATGTTTCTGGCGAGCCTGCAGGCTCGCAAGAAACAGCAGTTATGAAGCAGCGGTCACAAAGGTCGCTGCTCCATAACCTGTCCGCCTGCTCAGAGCAGGCGGACAGACATCGCCGGAAATCAACCCGATCGAGTACGATCGGGTTGATTGACACCCCCCTGCTGGCGGCCGATTGGGCGCGAGTCTGCAGGGGGCGGCATTGCATCAGCAGCTCTTGTGAGCTGCTGGTGCAATGCTGAATACGGCGAGTGTATTGCTCGCCGTATTCAGCGTAGTCTGGCGGACCTGATCCGCACTGTCGGATCAGGTCTTCCAGACTTTGATAACTTGGGGCCATAGTCTAGTGGTAGATTGTTTTAACTTTTGCAACCTATTTTTAGAGTATAATTCATTCTTGGATAAAATTTTAGATTGTGGTACATTAAACTTTTAAACTGTGCTTATTACTAAAAACACTAACTAGAATTTTTCTATTGTAAACACTGAGAATACCATAGGGTTGAAACGTTGTCCAGAACATAGTAGGTGATCTACGTATTGTCACTTAAGCACTTGAATGAATAAATAAACATGAAAAATACATGGCTGTAAAGCTTTTACATCAAATAACATTTTTTTGGTTACATTCCTTAGCCATAATTAATTCATTCTTTGAATAAGTGATGAATATAGTAATCTACCTGAGAGTTAAACCTAAGACTTGCTATGCAAAGAACTTACTTTCTAATCCCAACAAAATAAAATGTTAGTCTTAATGCTACATTTACATTTAAAAAAGTTTCAGTCCATCTTTGGGGTAGGTAAATGATTCAGAACATTTGTTTAAAATATTAAATGTAAGCCGTATTTGTTCACTCATATTATTTTATCTTTAGAGAATATGACATTAAAATATAGAATGAGACAATCTAAGCCCTATTACATTTAAATGCCGTTTTTCATATACTCAATATAAATCTATTAGCATAAAAATTAAACATATTATTCAAATGTCACATTTAATATTTGAATTTTAACATTTTATGACTTCTGTTCCAATATATTATTTCACCAAATGTTGGCTTCCTTTATATTTCATTACAGCCCATTAGTGTGCTCAAATTTCATGTGACATATTCAGAACATCCGTTTTGATACATAAAAAGTAAATTTTTTTGAAGCACATTTGCAGACTTAGAAAGAAGCAAAATATATGCGCAAGTGAACATAGCTGATTATTTTAATGTGTTTCATTGTAGTGTTTTACTTTTTTACTTAAAGGGCCACTAAAGTCAAAAATAAAGTTTCATAATTCAGAAAAAGCATGCAATAAAGAAAAACAATGTGCACTTTCTTTTCCAGCTCTTACTGAACATTTACAAAAGTGCACAACATACACTGTACGTATATGCATTTTGCAATTGGCTGATGGCTGTTCAAATGACACAAGTGGAGGGAAAATTGGATTAATTTTGAAATTTTCCAAATAATAATCTACTGTTTATTTCATATTTAAAGTAAGTGCTATTGCATTTTCTTTTTTATCATCCAATTATTCATTATTCAATTCTACTCTATTTTGTGGTCCTTTAACCAATAACATCAATTAAGTATGTGTTTAATTAACAGATATATTTTTGAATTATTTTCTCATTATCATTTTTAAAGGGACAGTCAAGTCCAAAAAAAATGTTCATGATTTAAATAGGGCATGTAATGTTAAACAACTTCCCAATTTACTTTTATCACCAATTTTGCTTTGTTCTCTTGATATTCTTAGTTGAAATCTAAACCTAGGAGGTTCATATGCTAATTTCTTAGACCTTGAAGACTGCCTCTAATCTGAATGTATTTTGACCACTAGAGGGCCTTAGTTCATGTGTTACATATAGATAACTTTGAGCTCATGCACGTGAAGTGACCTAGGAGTGAGCACTGATTGGCTAAAATGCAAGCTTAGATACAAGGTAATTTCAGAGGTAAAACATGTATTATTATAACCATGTTGGTTATGCAAAACTGGAGAATGGGTAATAAAGGGATTATCTTTCTTTTTAAACAACAAAAATTCTGATGTTGACTGTCCCTTTAAAACATTTTAACACTGAGGTGTGTAAATGGGAAATGTGCAAAAGGTTATCACATTGTGAAGTTAAAAAAAAAACATAGTAAAATCAAGCAAAATTCAATTAGGGTTTAAGGTTGGTTTGGAATCACTTTAAGTCTGAAAACCATATAAACCTCGCATCTTCACTCTAATTGGTTTGAAGGCTCCCCCAATAATATTTTTTTATATTCAATATTTGAATGCTACCAGTCATTAAGCCCTTTCTAATCCATTAGTATTTGCTGTGCAAAAACTTCAAACTCAACTCGGGTGGTTTCATTTTATGGCATTGCAATCTATTAAAAGTGTTGTCACTGAATTAGTTAAAGGGATGGTAAACTCAGTATAGGCTGAATATGTTATCAGTATTATCTAATATTATTAGATTTTCTATAAAAACATGAAATAGCCATTTACTTACAATTTACAACTAAAGAATAGATCCGTTCCGTAAAATCGCCAGCCCACTGTGACGTCACATTAATTTTTCCTGTCTGTGTCCAATCATCTATCCAGTCGCTAGACAGGCTCCCTGCTGTACAATTTTTTGCACATGTGCTCTAACGATCACTTTTTACGATCGTAACAACCAATCAACATGCCATCAATGCTTCTAAGAATTTGCGCGTGCACGTATTTTACGCATGTGTCATGTTATTTTTCACACGCACTCTCGGCACAAACAAAGTAAGCCCTGTATTGTATACTCTTACTATACGATACATTCCTTACTTGGAGCAGTGCCAGTAAGTACATCTTACAAATATAGAGTTTGAATTGTTTGCAAACCAATGCGCATGCGTTAAACATTAGAATATCGGGAACAAGCAATCAGTATGACATGAGGAGAGGGTGGAGAGAGGACAAAGGACAGAGTGGTGTTATGGGCAGATAAGAGGGGCGGAGCGAGGCGGGGAGATGCGGAGCAACCAGGTTACAAAAGATTATCAAAAATGAGGATAAATTACATATAAATATAAAAAACGGATAATACGGTTTGATCATATATACCTATAGAAATGTAAATATGAAATTGTGAAGTAAATGAGTTTACCATCACTTTAAGATACGAAAATTAAATATACAATATAATTGGAACATTAGATTTTCTTACACTCAAATTGGGTAAACATATATATGATAGAAATAGGCATTAAGGACGTAAGAAGGAAAAAAGAGAGAGGGCGCCACAATAGCGTAATATTGTCTGGTATTGTGAGCAGCAATATATAGACAAGTAGTGTGCTTACCAGAACAAGAGGCACTGTACTATATGCGTGATAGCTTGCTAGCACTTAACAGTGGCTAGTACACTGGAGGGATAGCGTTCCTTGGAGTCTTTTCTGGTACCCCCTAGGCAACCTTTTCTTAATACTGGTAATTTCAATTGGAATATAGGACTTGGCGTGTTGTTGTATGGTATTGGAATACCACAAAGCATAGACAACTTCTTAATAGTAAAAGCTTTAATATGACGCGTTTCTCAACCCCAACTGGGTCGTTTCCTCAGATAAAAGCGAATAAAAGTGGTTACATTTACCGGCATAATATACACATTGTGTCTTTAAAAACAGGAAGTTGTCATAAGATATTTGTCCAATAGGACTACATTTTCAATTGTAAGAGCCCAATCTTGGCTGTCAGCTGTTACCAATCATAACACATGCATCAAGGAAAAAATCCCCTATACAAAAGATTTGTAAAAAAACAAAATAAATAAATCAATAAAAAAAAACTTTTATATGGAATTTTGTACTTTTTTCTGTGAAATTGTTACAATCTAACTAACTATTGGCATAGTAGGAAAAAATATAACAAAATAAACAAACCCTTTATAAGGCTCTTTCACTT
The DNA here is from genome assembly GCF_027579735.1 of Bombina bombina. Classification (NCBI taxonomy): domain Eukaryota; kingdom Metazoa; phylum Chordata; class Amphibia; order Anura; family Bombinatoridae; genus Bombina; species Bombina bombina. The sequence continues at coordinate 162,691,297 of NC_069506.1, read as the reverse complement.
TGTTATATATATTTGTTTTAATGAAATTGTTACAACCTGACTAGTAGTAGGCGTGCTGCAAGTTTGTATCTATTTGTGGATTGATGTTGATACTGAAAATCTTTGTTGTGTATTGGAAACCTATGACCATGCATATAAACACTGTTTTGTATGCAAGGTCATATAAAACAGTGTATGGCCGAAATAGGATTTCTTAGAATGCGTGTAAGATCAATGAAAGACCTGTGTGGTGGCTCCGTTGGTAACCTATGAGGTTGTGATTTTGTATCAAATAGTTAGGAGCTAATTTGGGTAGATGTAATATTTGTCAGGCTAATATGAAATGTTTTTACACTGTATTTCCTAAAAAATATCTTGTTTAATCTTTGAATGTCACTATGTTTAATATCTACTGTTGCCAGCCCGGTGTGGTGAGGGGTTCCATATTTGAAAAACTCTAGTTATGGTATACCTGATAGCTTGATAATGTAAACATAAGTAGATGTATGAACTTGTGTTTAGTAGCAGATTGTCTGCTTGTAAGTGATATTGTGTGTATGTATGTATAATGTAAAAGAAAAAGTAATTTGTAATGGAATGTTTGAAGTGTTTGAGATGTGTGTGTTTGTATGGAAATATATATTTAACTTATCTCCACTGTAAAGTAGATGAAAAATAGGGATACTGGAAACCAATGGTTGCCCATGGAATCACATTACATTGAAAACCTATAAATAACAATGTTAGGAAGAAAAAAAGGGGGGCATAACATATATGCCATGATCACCATGACAGTGAAACTGCCAGTTAATATATATAAAAACAATGGTATTATTGTAAATATTTGGTGCAAAAAGAATATGAAGTGTAACATGTGAAACAACAAACTTATTAATATGTGTAGGTGTAAACTAATATTGTGTGAATGTATAAATCAGAAATTTCTGTATGACCTAAGCATTTGAAGGATGTGGGAAAATAAGTATCAGTCATTGGAAAGTGGGATGATGAAGAGATGGTTGAAAATAAAACTGAGGATCCATCAATTGAAGGCTGCCAAATCCAGATTAGCATTAAGCCCATAAGGATACAGTGTCTTCAACCGATAGATCCAATATGTCTCGCGTTGTCTGAGTCTATTGAGTCTATTGTAATCTGAACTTTTGGGAACGAAGTCAACGGGGATATATTTGTAGATATATGGGTTCCCATTGTGTTTGGTCAGGCAATTATTGGGTATACTGTGTTTGATTTTGTTTTTTTTTGGAATTTTTGCAGTTGCGATGGTGTTCTCCCCATCGGTTTCTCAGCTTCCTGGAGGTGTGGCCTACATATTGGAGGCCGCATATACACTCCATAAGGTAGACTGTGAAAGAAGAATTGCAATTGAAGAAAATAGGGATCTGAAATGACTCGCCTGTTACTGTGGACTTGAAATTTTTTGTACCTGATCTTATAATTTTGCATGATCCACATCCTGTCTTGCCACATTTGAAAATTCCGAATATACCAAACAGACCCTTGTTTTTGTTTGGATGGTGTGATATTTTATTAGTTAATTTGTGTTTAACTTTTTTACTGGGAGCTAGCTGGTTTCTGAGTGTGGGCGCTCTCCTGTAAACAATTTTGGGGGTGTCCTTGACTAAATGTTTGAGGACAGGATCTATTTGTATTATATGCCAATGTTTTTGTATTATGTGTTTGATTTGATTGAAATCAGAGTTGTATTGTGTTGTAAAGATGGTTTCTTTTCCAAATGTATTTTCTGTGTTGGTGGTTTTGTTATTTGATAAAATGTCTTCTCTGTTTAAATTTTTAGCTTTTGTTAGAGCCTTATTAAGGACATGCATTCGTTTTTAGACGAATGTACGTAAGTCACGAAAATCGAATTTTCATTTGATTTTAACAAAATGAATATCTGAATGAATGCACCAAATAAAATAAAGAAAACTAAAAACGGATGAAAATTGTCCGTAATCATTTGTTTCCTTTATTTATTTTTAATCGTTTAATACTTAACTTATGCTCCTCATGCTCTGGAGAGCACATTAAGGCAGGTATTGTAGCTAAACGTACATTTTTCATCTGTAGCTTTGAAACATTTACATTCATTTTAACAAAAACGAATGTAAATATTTATTGAAAATTCTATTTTTGTTTAATTTTAAAAGAAATAAAAACCGAATAGAGCAGCCAATGAATATTTGGGTAAAAAAAAATTCCCAGAATATTTGTAACACAAATTTTGTCTGAAACTACATTTTCTTATCTGCACATCTCTAATAGGCAATTCTTGGGATGCCACACATCTCTTGGAAGGATATTTAGAGATTTTTGCATTTTGATGTAGTTTGTTGAATTAGTTTCTTTGCTGTATTCAAAAGTTCCTAACTTTCATTTATTCCCAAGCTATAAAATAAATCACATATTTTTCGCAGTTATTACAATTAATTCAAGACATTTGAAGCATTATTTAAAAGAATCAGAAGAGACTTACCATCCCCAAGAAACTGCAGCAATGCAAGATCTATTGGTCGTTTCCACTTTGATCCTTTCTGTAATGCAATGCCATAGCCTGTAGTAGCAAACACCTTCCCACTGCCAATAGTGACCAGTTTACAACCTTCATCTTTACGAGCCATATAGTTAAGAACAGCAGCATCATAAATAAAGGCATCAAGTTTCCTACAACGATAATAAATAATCAGCATTACTTTGATTGAAAGAACTGTTGTTTTTCTTTAATATGCTGTAAAAAGTGACAAACTGGCATAATATATATATATTTCTATTTATATACATATCTGTAATTAAGCATAAAGAGCATAGAATGCACAAAGGTTCCGTTTTGACAAATATATTGTAATTTAACATTTTATTTTGACTTTTGTTTTTAAAGTTTTAATACAGAGGTAATGTGGGTCATGTTTCAGTAATTATATTTTAAAGGAATATATATGTCAATGATAAGACCTTGTTCACAAGATTGGATAGACTCATTATGTTAACCCTTATGTGTGTGTATATATATATATATATATATATATATATATATATATATATATATATATACTCATTCTCATGATAAATGTTTAAAATGTTTTTAGATGATTAGAGATTGTCATTCTATTTTGTTTATTATGCCAGTGGTTATATTGAGACCAATTAGGTCTTAGTACACCTGGTTGGGTGTGTCCGGTGTTAATGAACTGGGATTGGTCATATGTTTTTATTTAAGCCAGTACTCTCATTGTATCATTAGAAGCCTGATGAAACAGACAGCAGTCTGAGAAACGCGTTGCTTGTTCTTTTAATATCTAGTGTCATGAGACACTGAGATTTTTATTTTATTAATAAAATTTGGTTTTATTTAAACCTCTTTGTGAGAGTCTGAGCTCTGTCAGTCCGGCAAGACGTTGGAGAAACCAGTTTCCTTGCAGTGTCAGTGAGTTGGGACACTGTGAGATCCCAGTCTGTTTGATTTAGCACAATTGGGTGCTGCAGTGAGTACCTTTTTGATAACCTAACAAATCTCTTTCAACAACTGTATTACACCAGGAGGCGCCTTTGTCTTTTTGTGATTTTTTCACAGAGAAAACTTGCTCTTAGATCCTGATTTCCCTGAGAAAGCAGCTGACTCCAGTCATCATCATCTGTGTTCCTTATCATTGATCATCCTGGTATTTGATCACATTCATCATTTGGGACTATTCCCACCCCAATTGGGACATTTACCATCTATATAACATTGCAGAAGAAGACAGCATTTCCAGATAAGAACCTTTCAGGAATTTCTTATTACTGTATTTGTTATTATCTGTGTTGTATCCTATGTTTCTCATAGTCCCATATTTATAAGAATTGTTTCTTATTTGTTTACATTATTTCATATAGTATATTTTATTATAGTTATTACATGTAATTTCTTGTTCTCTTCTCTCTTAGCCTATTTACATAGTAATCATATAGGGTCCTGTGCACCCCCTAGTAGTAACACACCCTTAGTGTTACTGATTGTTTCTTCAAACTGACATAATAACTTTTAAAAATATTTCTACGTATGTGATGAGAAAGTTGTTTATATATATTTTATATATATTTTGAAATATAAATTTAACACGGGAACACTACATATATTAAACATATTGGGCTACATTACGAGTGGATTGCAAATGAACACTACAGCTTGAGCGTTATTTACACTAGAAATAAGATTTTTGCGTATTATGAGTTCAAAGTAAACTGTTTTCGTTCTTGTGCTAACCTGACGAGCACCAAAAGCCAAAGTTAGAATATTATGTGCGCGTTCACATATTCCCCCATAGAAGTCAATGAAGAAAAAAAACGTGAAAAATGCTCACTCTCGCACAAACACGATTGCATATTCTCATTTGCACTAACAACCCAACCTGAAAATATGAATATTTCACATTTCAATGTTGTTCAAATAACAGAATATGTTCTATGTATTAAAAAATAAATATTTCTACATATATCTGATGGTATTTTGGTAAAATATATACCTATATCTATAATTATAGATAATTAAATATAGTTATAGATATATACAAATATATATTGGAATATCTATTTATAAATACATAGAACATATTCTGCTATGTGGATTTTGACACTATAAATGTTCTGGCGAGTCTAGAGGACAATCAATTTACAGAAAATGATCAGGTTGATCTTAATCTGTCGGGTTTATCTATGTATGCAGATGAGGAAGATTTTCCTATCAAACATTGTTCTCTTAAGCGTAAATCAATTTTTTATCCGATCCATAGTCAAACAGAATATATTAAAATATTCAAAAGATTAGTTTGCCAAGATAAAGAGTCTTTGTCTAAAATACCCCAGTATCAGCCATAATACTATAGAGACAATCTCTTAAAGGAAGAAAGACTAGCCCTGAAAACCTTAAGTGATGCGTCCAATATTATTTTTAGAGCTGCCGACAAAGGCGGAGGTATGTCGTACAAAATAGGAGGGATTATTTGAATGAAGCATATCGTCTTCTCAACGAAATTGACACATACTTACCCTTAACGGTCAATCCCACTGACAAGTATAGATAGGTACTTTTTGTATTTTTATCTGAAGCTAAAGCCTTAAATATTATAAATATGAATGAATTCAAGTTTTTATATGAGGTCGCTCCTAAAATAGCGAGTTTTTATCACTTACCTAAGGTCTACAAGGATCCTCAATCCACCGGTAGGCTAATTGTCTCTGGGATAGGCTCTTTGTGTGATAATTTGTCTAAATACATTGACTCTTATTTGCAACCTTTAGTGACATCCACTAGAGCCTATCTCAGAGACACAATAGATGACATAAGCGAAATGGAAGGTTTAGCTTGGAATCATGATTTTATTTGAATCACTTGCGATGCTGCTGCTCTATATACCAGTATACCCCATGAACAGAGTATAGCAGTGGCCAAGCACTTTGACAAGACAAGAGTCACCTACCGAGATCTCAGACTCAATTTATTCTAGATGCTATTCATTTTATTCTGAGTCATAATTACTTTTTATTTGAAGGAATATATTACAAACAGGTACAAGGCACGGCTATGGGGACCACTTTTTTCTCATTGTATGCCAATCTTTATATGTTCAAATTTGAAGACACTATGATATGGTACCATAATCCCTATATACAGAATATTATTAAATATTATAGATTTATTGATGACATCTTACTAGTTTGGCAGGGCTCCAGGGGTGAAATAGATAAATGTATCTCATATATGAATGATAATTCCTACAATTTAAAATTCCCTTAGAAGAGTTCTCTGGAATCAATTACTTTTTTAAATTTGACCCTCTATTATGATAAAAATACTAATAGGGTATGTGTTTAAAACTTTCATAAACCCACAGACAGGAACAGCCTCCTTAACGCAAAAAGCCGCCATTTAAGACAATGGAAAAGGAATATCCCACTAGGTCAATATCAGAGGATTAGGCATAACTGTACCAACCCAGAGGATTTTAACAAAGAAGCTATTTTAACCAACATTTTTTTAGAAAAGGGATATAATCCAAATTTGTTGGATGAGGCTAGAAATAAAGTGGCAGATATGGATAGGTCACAACATAAAGAATCAGTCCAACAAAACCCATGTAGGGAAACAACAACAAGAAAATAGTTTGAAGTTTATAACCAGATACAACAATCAACATTATAAAATTACAAATATTCTTAACTAACATTGAAAGGTGCTTAAAGGGACACTGAACCCAAATTTTTTCTTTCGTGATTCAGATAGAGCATGCAATTTTAAGCAACTTTATAATTTACTCCTATTATCAATTTTTCTTCATTCTCTTGCTGTCTTTATTTTAAAAAGAAGGCATCTAAGCTTTTTTGGTTTAGTACTCTTGACAGCACTTTTTTTTATTGGTGGATGAATTTATCCACCAATCAGCAAGAACAACCCAGGTTGTTCACCAAAAATGGCCCGGCATCTAAACTTACATTTTTGCATTTCAAATAAAGATACCAAGAGAATTAAGAAAATTTGATAATAGGAGTAATTTAGAAAGTTAATTAAAATTTCATGCTCTATCTGAATCACGAAAGAAAAAAATTGGGTTCAGTGTCCCTTTAAATTGGATCCCGTATTGAACAATATTCTGGGTGATAGACCAGAGGTAGTCTTTAGGAAGAATAAGGACATACTATATTGCTCCAACTAAATTAAGACAACCAGCACAAGTAGGATCTCTAACGAGTTGGTGTGGAGCATCTATGGGTCTTTACCCTTGCAAACAGAAAGATTGTATTATGTGTCCTTGTATAGATAATAACATGCATCTTTTTCCAATTTTGATGGAAGCAGATCATATAAGTGTAAGAGTAGATGTACTTGCCATACAATGTATGTGGTTTATCAATTGAACTGTAAATGTGGCAAAATTAACGTTGGTAGAACGAAAAGGAAAATTAAGTACAGACTAAGAGAACACATTAGGAACATTGAATCAGGATTAAAAAATCATAGTGTCTCCTATCATTTTAAATTATGCAATAACCATTATCCCATGGACCTTAATATTAAAATTGTAGAATGGGTTGCACATGATAAATGGGATACAAAAAGACTATTTAGGCTTAGACAAAGGGAAACATATTGGATTAAGACTCCGGATTGTCTTGAGCCTAAGGGGTTAAATATTGAATTAGACATCCAAGCCTTTTTATAAGCTTTATAGGTACCTATTTTAAGTGGCCTCTGACTTAGTATATTCTATATTACTATTTTGCTTTTAGAGAGTTTTAGGTATTGTGTTCAGATATATTCTTCTTCTTGTAGTGATTTTTATTACATATACATTTTTTGCCCTATGTATTTTATCTTTTATTGTACATTATGTAATGACAGGTATATTAGAATGTATTTATTATGGATTTTAAAGTAAGAACATAATTGTTCAACTTTACATGAAGTATGAAATTTAGGAATTTTATGAACTGTGCATATGTATTTTTAATTTGTGTGCTATTAATTCAATATTTATTGTTGTTTGGTGTTTGCGTTGTGTTCCATATCACATATACCAATCATCTAACTGCCAATAATAATATTTTATTTATGGGGGCATTAGTGATGAAATTGCTTATAAGGAACACAATAGAAACTCAAAGTATTCTTGACAAAGTCCCGTTGATTGGGATGAAACACGTAGCAGTCTTTGCACAGCAATATTGTCCCTGTGAGGCAACCATAGATCCTCGCTGCATAGAGGTTGGTTCTAGCCGAGGGCGTGTTTTTTCCAAACTTCCAGAGCGGAATCTCCTAGAGTGGTCAGTGGTAAAGAACCTTACCAGTCAAAACCTTTGGACTATCGTGCTGGGAGTAACTTTTCTAACAGACCTCGGATACAACTGCCAGTGGATGCTTATATCGGATCGTATCCTGATTGTGGGGTTTATGCGGTTGATGTGCTCATTTTATCTTCTATCTTGTGAGTTTGTTATTCACGTGTGTTTTAATTTTAAACTGGTACTCTGCATTTGAATCTTGTCCCTGCTTCTCTCCTTTATTGTATAGATATTCTGATATGTGCAGAACATTGGAATGTGAAATATTTGCAGCAAATACATAGTTAAACACTTTATTAAATATGAATATTGTATAAATATGCTTTTACATGTTTTCATCTACTTAACAGCAAAGGGTTCCAATGCACTTATATATGTACATGTATATATATATTTGTATCCATATTTGTATACATATATATATATATATATATACATACATATACATTTATAGACATGTATATGTATGTATTTCAATGTTAAATCCCTTTGCCTGCTTTTTTTTTTTTAAGTTTTGAAAAAGCTTTATTAAAACATAATGTATATATATATATATGACAGACTTGGCTCTAGTTACAATGTGAGCCTTACGCCGTTCCCACGGCGGTTACAGAATAAATGGGAACATACAGAATAATAATTTGTTAGCAACGTGATTTGCCAAGTCTTATTCAATACAGTGATATTAATAACACAGATTAACTCTTATGTTTTGGTGTAAAAACACACACCAATCAATATGTGCGGGTCCTTAAGTGTGCCAAATCTTCAGCACACAGGAGTCATTATAACCAGTAATTAAGTTTTTGAAGTAGTAGTGAAGAGGAGAATAGAAAAGGAAGAGTAAAGGAGGGAATGAGAGAGAGAAGGGAAAAAAAGGTTAAAAAAAAGGGGGGGGGTGGAAGGGGGTGCTGGGAGGAGGGATGGGTCAACATATCCCGCTATGTGTTTTATATCTATGTATTCAGGTATTTATGGGTTTCCATAGTTCAAGCATATATTAATGCAGTTCGATCCTATCATCTCTCCAGTACCTGAAGCGTTCCAGCTGCAAATCTCTATTTACATGTTTTTTCCAGTCAGAAAGGGTGGGTATCCTCAACGATTTCCAGTTTTTGGGAATCAGGAATTTAGCTGCCTGCTTTTTTTTAACACTTGAGACCTCATATCTTTGACCCCTTATAACTTTTGTGTGTAATAAGTTTTTTAATAATTTTTATTAGATCGTGTTAGTATGAGTGTAACTCTACTTTTTAATGTATTTTTGATGTGTTTTGTGCATCTTTTTTATTTCACTAAACAGTTAACCACAGCTCTAAGGACACGGTTATCATTCTAGCATAAATAACGATTGCCCTTAAGCAATCTCATTTATTTTCAACTTGTAATACCAGCCATTTAACCTGCACAAAAACAATAGTGACAAACACTATAACGCTTGCGCGCGAATGTTTGCATTTTACCCGTAATCTGACCCTTTATATGGAAGTAAGAAAAAAAAATATGGACTAGAATTTCCTCTAATTTTTTTAAAATACACTAATGCCTCCAAAAGCTTCTGTTTGTAATATTTGTGCTCAAATAAAGTTCTCATTTATTTGTTCAAAAGCCAAAACGTTTACAAACTTTAGGCAATGGCAAAGAATAAAGGTGGTTTTGGCCACAATTAGTGCTACTTAAAAAAAGAGTGCATCTCTACAGAAAATGGTTTAATTATATTTATTTGTAAAAGCATATGAAATGAATAATACATGTAGGGCTCCATTTATAAAGAAACGGATGTCGCTTCAGAGTCCCGTCATTTTAGGCTCGCCTGAAATGGAAGTTAAGAAGCAGAAGTCATAAGACCGCTGCTTCTTAACCTAAAAGGTGGCGGATTGAAATCATCCTGATCCGATCGGGATGATTGACAGCCCCTGCTAGTGGACGATTGGCCGCCAGTGAGCAGGGGTGGCATTGCACAAGCATTTCACCAGAAATGCTTGTGCAATGTTAAATGCGGACAGCAAATTATGTCCACTTAACAGTTTATAAATCTACCCCGTGGTATAGAAAGCAGAAAATTAACATATTAAGGGTAAATGTGCATAACATCATTTAAAATAGGGTCTTTAATTTGAGTGTATTAACCTATGTGAATTAAATACATACGTCTCTCAAAGTAATGTCCATAGTTTTTATTAATGCTTACCCAGTTTTAAGATTTTGCAGGGCATCCTCAACATGCCTCTGGTTATACTTGATCATGTAAGCGTGCATATCCGGGTAATTGCTACGAATGTTCTTCTCAGTGCTACCATTAGGAACGGTACCAAACTTTAGTGGGGGGGTATTGCTCTTGTGGCCTTTGAAACTATAAAAATTAAGCAAAAATTTTAAAATGAGGCAAAACAGTTATACATTTTTCATATTTGGACTATTTCGTAGTGCAGTTTTTCAAAAATAGCAAAGTAACATGAAAAGTGCATTTGTTTTAAAAATAGCAAAGTTACATGAAAAGTAATTCATCAATCAATTCATATTAATATCAAAACACATTAAAGAAAAAAATGTGCAAAGCAAAATATAGTCTTTATCAGGTCCAACCCAGCATGTATTACTCTATTACCAGTATTTTAAGTTACTCTCTGTACTATGAACCTCTAATGCATTTTTTTATGTTTAGAAAAATAAATAACAAAATTGTTGCTCAGTAGTTGTCTACCTACAAGATCTCTTAGGTTTATAGACTTATTTTCTTTCTGTAACAAAATTGAAAACTAATGGTTTGTGAACAGTGGAGGGAGTCACATTTCAGAGAAGCTATCATATGGAAAACATACCAAAATAGAGTTCTTGCAAAAGCTGTCAGAGCAAATTGAGGTTCTTCATAAGAAAGATTAAAAATGGTTAGACATTTAGGATATTTTGACAAGTTTCTTGGTGAATGTTGCACTCACTTCCAATCATACCTGATCTTCTCTAGAAGCAAAACATATTATATTTGTCAAAATAACTGTAAACTCATTGCAAAGAAACAATGCATCAGAAATGTCTTGCTCTAAATACAGTATACCTTCTTATTTATACATTTATTTTCTAAGTTGACTCTAAATTGAGTTTTTATCCATCCAGAAGCCATGTTGTAATTTACATCAACTGTGATCATGACAATTATATTTTAAAAGTAAGCTGGAGTAGCTGGTATTGAACCACTAAAAAAAAAAAAAATGTCATGATTCAGATAGAGAATACAATTTTAAAACAGCTTTCCAATTTATTTATATTATTTAATTTGTTTCCTTCTCTTGTTATCCTTTGCTGAAAGGTTTATCTAAGAAAGCTCAGGAGCAGCAAAGAACCTAGGTTCTAGATGCTGTTTGGTGGCTGCATATATATATACTGATTGTCATTGGCTCACCCAGTGTTCAGTTATCAACCAGTAGTGTATTACTGCTTCTTCAACAAAGCAAACCAAGAGGATGAAGCAAATTTGATCATAGAGGTAAACTGGAAAGGTGTTTAAAATTGTATGTTCTACCTAAATCATGAAAAAAAATGGGTTTCATGTCCCTTTAAAGGAGTGTGAAAATCAAGATTAAATTTTCATGATTAAGATAGAGCATTCAGTTTTAAGTAGCTTTTTTATTTACATCTATTATTGAATTTACTTTTTTTCATATGTATCATTTGTTGAAAAGAATGGTTCCTAAGCTTCCTATTAGGGGTCGATTTATCAAAGGCTTTGCAAACCTTTCGACCCACTACGGCTGCAGGTTCTCACAAGAGAACCTGCACGCCATATTTAACAAGCAGCGTTCATCAGACCGCTGCTTTCCTTACCTCTTCGCTACTTCTAAGGTGGTCAAATTCAATCTCACCAGTCTTGTATGACCAGTGAAGATTGACAGCTCCTGCCCACGCGTGATTGGCTGTAAGCGGGTAGGGGGAGGTATTGCACACAAGCACAAAATAGCGCTTGTGTGCAATGCTGAATTCCTCCAGGGGAATTCAGCCCGTCAGAGACGAGCTGCGGTAGACAGGGGCGCGTAAATGCGCCCATGTCCCCCTCTGCTTGATAAATCGCCCTCTTAGTGCGGTGCGGGGCTTTGTGAAAAAGGCTTGGGATTAGCGCAGATCTCCATTTGTGATGAAACAAATGCACAAGCCTATTAAAAACATTAGAAAACAAAGAAAAATGAAAAAAAAAATCAATATCCTGTATAAAACCATCCTCACAGAGGCAATCGCGTGGTTACATTTAGCCACCAATCAGCAAGCGCTACCCAGGTGTTGAACAAACAATGGATCGGCTACTTAGCTTACATTCTTGCTTTTTCAAATAAAGATACCAAGAGAACAAAGAACATTTGATTATAGGAATACATTAGAAAGTTGCTTAAAATTGCATGCTCTATCTGAATCATGAAAGTTTAATTTTGATTAGACTATTCCTTTAACATAAAACAGACATTTGAATATTTAAAAATTACACACTATTACGGAATCCCATCTCCATTGGTGTTAACAGTGGTTTTACTTTGCTGTTTGTCATATCATGTATTGAGCCATTTAAAGAGTAAAGTCAAAATTACATTTTCATGATTCAGAGTTTGCAATTGTAATTAACTTTCCTATTTATTTCTGTTATAACATTTATTTTTTTCACATGGTATCCCTTGTTGAAGAGTAAACCTATGTAGTCGTCATAAGCTATTGTCAGGATCCCATAAGCTTTCTTCATGCTAAAATGCAAACTTCATTGTGGGGACGCCACTGGTCACTTCCCTTATTTTGATCAACGTAAGATAAAAACAGGGACTCCAGGTTCAGAGTCTGACTTGCTCTGTTTTTGCCACTAGAAGATGTTTACTTGCAGGGTTTGGAAAAGAATATTATCATAGGTATGTGTGCCTCCCAGATCACCCGCTCTGGATGCTAGCCAATCAGGGAAGTGCTCTCTGATTACATATTGAGCAGCCTATGCCTTTACTCCTTGCTCTGGCACTAGAGTCTTTCCTGTTTCTAGTTTCAGTTTGTTGCTGAATTTCCTGCATGTGACCTTCCTAAGTTTGGACACTTGCTGCCTGCCTTTAAATCTTGGACAGTCCTGACCCTGGGGCATATTTATCAAGCTCCGTATGGAGCTTGAGGCCCCTTGTTTCCGGCGAGCCTTCAGGTCTAAAGACCGCTTCTCCATAAATTGTCCGCCTGCTCTGAGGCCGTGGACAAAAATCAACACGATCGAATACGATCGGGTTGATTGACACCCCCTGCTAGCGGCCGATTGGCCGCGAATCTGCAGGAAGGAGGCGCCATTGCAGCAGCAGTTCACAAGAACTGCTGGTGCAATGATAAACGCTGACAATGTATGCTGTCGGCATTTATCTATGTGTAGCAATGTGCAGCGGACATGATACGCTACTTCGTATCATGTCCACTCGCACATTGATACATATGCCCCCATCTCTCTGCATTTGGCACAGTTACTATTTTGCTTGGACTTTCTTTGTTGTAGTTTCACAGCTCCTGCACCTTATTGCCTGCTGTGCCTATTTGTGTGTCCTGTCTCCAGCACTGCCTCTGTTTGCCAATGCTTGCAGCCTGTTTTCAATACCCTGGTATCCATTTGCTTGGCCCCAAAATGGGCACTCTCCTTTGCTTGGCCCAGATGTGGGCACTCTCCTTTGCTTGGCCCAGAAGTGGGCACTCTCCTTTGTTTGCCCCAGCAGTAAGGCCTACCCTTTGCTTGGCCAAGAAGTAGCCACTCTTGTTTGCTTGGCCTAGGAACAGGCATTCCCTTTTTTTGGCCTAGAATTATGCATTATGGGCATTTCAGAACTTGGCTCTTGTCTGTCTAAACTTGCGCCTGAACATCAGCTATACTGCTTTGTTCAGTGTGCTTCATTTAACTCTTGCTTGCACCTGTTTTCCTGTTTCCCAGTATAATCTATTTCAAGACATTACTTTGCCTGTGTAACTTTCTCCTTATAAACAGGACTGTTGTCTATATTTTAGTCTCCAGTCTATGTCTATGCAATCTGCCCATTTTCCTGCTACCCCTGCCATTGTGCTCCATCCTGTTAAAGAGGCCATAACCATGACAGTAGTTTCAGAAGCAACAATGCACTACTGGGACCTAGCAGAACACATTGGGAGAGTCAATGACAAGAGGAATGTATGTTCAGCCTTTGATTCATCTAGGCATTGCTGCTTCTGAGCCTACTTAGGTATGCTTTTAACAATGTATACCAAGACAACAATTTGATATTAGAGTCAACATTTCTTGAAAATGTGTATGCACTATCAAGAAAGTTTAGTTTTGACATTACTGTCCATTTGACACAACAATATATGCTAATGACAGGAACACCCTCTGGTGATTGACTAGAAAAAATAGGTGAAGTGAGTCTCACCTTAATCAGGTCCCTTAGCAGTCTAACAAGTGTTCATTAATATAGTGCAATGATTATTTATTTTAAGAAATTATGGACCTCATTTGTATATCGTTACCCAGAACCCCCTGCTCTAGTGGAAACACTGCTTGTCAGGTTTTCAGCAGAAGAATTTGCATATATGCTATGCAATGATCTACTATGTGCCAATGTACTTACATTGGGAAGGCTTTTTCCTAATCTTCTTATTTTCCATAAGTAATTTCAAAATTGGTTTAGATACATATACTGAAATACCTTTTTTTTTTAATAATAGCTATATATTTTTTTGATCTGTCTAGCAGTTAATTATCCTTAAATACTATATCATTCTATAAAAGTATGTTATCAGAAGAAGTAAAGATAGATAATGAGTCTCCATAGCTGCACAAATAACATCATATTATTGTATTTTCACCATATGCATGCCCTCAAAAGAAGTCAAGGATCACTGATGAACAGCTTTGTCAAAAAGTGATCAAAAAAACACTTCTAAATGACTTAGAGACCTAATTTGATTTTAAATGCAGAAAAAAAAAATGAAGATGAAAAATTATCTTGCAAGGAAGTAGATTTTTACTGAATAATATAAATCATGACAGATGATGTCACACAACCTTCCCTCTTTCAATTACATAGCTGTATTTCTACAACATGGATTTTTCAACTTCATTTTACTTTATGCCCAATGAATACAGAACACTATGTACGATGTGTACTGCGTGCCCTTCACTGAATATGAAATACATTTACAGGAATGATATTTAAACAGTGTTAAAATTGATAGAAAGGAACTCTAAGATTAAAGGTATAGGCTGTATGATAAAAATATGCTTGCTTTTCTATGCAATACATGACAATTACTTGGACCCACATATTTATTAAAAACAGATTGTAGTGGAAAAATGACATGCTCTAGTTTGTTATAGCATATCATTTTTGCCATATTCACTGTGGGGCCCTAAGTGTTTAATACCCTAAAGGTGACTATAGAGAACATCTGGTCCCAAACAGGAACTGATAAGCCAATAGGCAAAGGAAGTCACAGAACAGCACCAGCCACCATCTGTGGTAAGTTTTGGAACTGCAATGATTGCAGCATTTTTTACACTGTAATGTCACTTTCAATATAACAATCTATTAGCTTTAATAAAAAAAACAGACTGCAAATCCATTCATTGCAAAAACAGTATGATCTTAAACATTTTTAATGATATTAGCTATATGTTTTAAAGAGCAAGCCAGCATTCCAAGTAGACAGTGCTCTTAAAGGAACATTAAGCTAAACATTTAACCTTATATAAATTATTTAAGTACAGAAAACAAAACAAAAATAATATACTCTGATTAGTCATTTTGCCTGTTTTTGCTGGAAAACACATCTTAACAGTGTGCTTGTTCCGCTTCCTGCAGAGAGGCTGGTGTGCTTCCATCATACTTAAAGGGACACTGAACCCAATTTTTTTCTTTTGTGATTCAGATAGAGCATGCAATTTTAAGCAATTTTCTAATTTACTCCTAGTATCAATTTTACCTCATTCTCTTGCTATCTTTAGTTGAAAAAGAAGGCATCTAAGCTTTTTTTCTTGGTTCAGTCTCTGGACAGCACTTTTTTATTGGTGGATGAATTTATTCACCAATCAGCAAGGAAAACCCATGTTGTTCACCAAAAATGGGCCGGCATATAAACTTACATTCTTGCATTTCAAATAAAGATACCAAGAGAATAAAAAAAAATTGATAATAGGAGTAAATTAGAAAGTTGCTTAAAATGTCATGCTCTATCTGAATTTTGAAAGAAAAAATTTGGGTTCAGTGTCCCTTTAAGCACTGAGTGTTCAATATTCTACACAGTAATAGGATATTTCATAGTACAAACGCATTTACATCTGCCCCCATCTGTCCACAGCGATGAAGGGTAGAGACATAGCTTACACCAGGCTTTTCAATAGGTGTATTCCTCAACTGCTCTTGATTTGCAAATACTTGTAAGTCATGCTTTAAAAAAGGACAGTGTTAAATAATTTAAAAAAACACTTTTTTTTTGCAGTGCAGTTATTTGTTGCAGATATATGTTATTAATTTAAATGTACATGAAAGTAAAATGGCTTCATGGCTTATGCAGAGCATGCAACTTTAACAGCCTTTTCAGTTTACTTCTATTACTCGTTAGTTAGTGATAGGTGGCTACACACATATGCCTCTTGCTAATGGCTCCCAAGATAAGTGCAGCTAGGTCCCTATAGTATAAAGCAGAAGACAAAACAGAGGGGCGCCAATGAAAACAGGTCCAGATATACAAATCAATGTATCCAAATTCTCAATCAGCTAGTATCTTCTTCACATATTTTAAATCATCAGTATACCACATACATTTATTTTATACAAGTCATCTACACTTCACATTTACCCATAGGGTTTTTAGTACTTATCCACTCAGATTCCCTTATAGTATTTAGGTATTCTAATTATACACCCTCACAGGAGATTTTATTCAATGACTTCATATTTTGGCATATTAGTTTTAATGAATTATTTAACTATTCTTATTATTTCACCATTTAGAATTGTGTGCAATCATAGGCCCCTATTTAACAAAGTCTGGCGGACCTGATCCGACAGTGTGGATCAGGTCCGCCAGACCTTGCTGAATACGGAGAGCAATACGCTCTCCGTATTCAGCATTGCAGCAGCAGCTCACAAGTGCTGCTGGTGCAACGCCACCCCCTGCAGACTCATGGCCAAGGGGCCGCCAGCAGGGAGGTGTCAATCAACCCGATCGTACTCGATCGGGTTGAATTGCGGAAATGTCTGTCCGCCTGCTCAGAGCAGGCAGACAGGTTATGGAGCAGCGGTCTTTAGACCGCTGCTTCATAATTGGTGTTTCTGGCGAGCCTGCAGGCTCGCCAGAAACACGGGGCCTCAAGCTCTATCTGGAGCTTGATAGATATGCCCCATAGCATTTCACATACACTAGTGAAGTATTACTAGGATTCACATGTCACATCGATCAGCTGTTTAAACTGTCACGTTCACTACTATCACGGTATTGGCCAATAACAGGTGACTAAGTGACCTATAAGAAAGTAGATACGTAGTTAATTGCAGTCAGTTATCACTTTTATACTTGTAGGTTTATTGAAATAGTCTGAAGATCGACACATAAATATGCACATATTTTCACCAATAAGGAACGTATATGATTGAATGATATGCTATCGGAGTATTATAATGTTAATGACACACACAGAGTATTATAATGTGGTCTAATAAACACCCACATCACCTTATATTAAATAGAGGTGTGCTGGTTAACAGGTGATTTATGCAATGTTGGGGCCAGTCAGCTAAGTTTATATTTAACACTGAATACTACCTTGAAGATATTGATATAAGCAATGACAGTTTTCAATAACTTTGATATGTTGTATATGTTTTTATTTATAAGTAACATTGTATCATTAGCTAAAAATGGTCTTGTTAATAGTTCACATGTTTTAAACACGCCCCTATTTGGCATTCTGAGGTTCGATTGGTTAACAACATATTTAAAAGGGTTATAATTTTTCTAAGGTGCTAGATGTCCGATGAAACGGCTGTTTGTGAAGCCCGGAAACGCGTTTCATGTAGGGGGTTTGCATTGATGCCCCTATCACTCACTGCTTTTATTTTTAATGTGATTTTAAATAAATATATTTTAACTTAAGCATAGTGAATAGCACCTTTTATCCTTTTGCTCATTGGAGTATCGCACCTGTGTGCACTGTGGATCCTGTACAAGATCTGGCCTGCCCTTGGAGCCAGGAGAGGGTGAGCTGATACACCCAGAGATATCAGCTTGTCACTACCAGCACATAAGGGTGCTACTGTAAAATGTGAGCACCCATTTGGCTACATCATTTTGTATATCTGGACCTGTTTTGGTTGTTTTACATGAGGCGCCCCTCTGTTTTGTCTTCTGCTTTTTAGTAACATCTGGACATGTCTGTGAGGAGGAAAGCGCCATCATTTTCTAGTCCCTTGTGGAGGTCTCATATGACTGTTGATGGTGCATAGCACTTATCCTGGTCGGAACAATGGTGCAATTTTGGTTACTTGTATATTTGTGTATTGATATATTTGCATTTGTTGTTCACATTCCTCTGCCCGTCCCCTCACTTTGTTCTCTATTGTAGGTCCCTGTAGTACATTGATGCTCTAGCACTGACTCTAACTATTCTTTTAACACCTTTGCCCTTTTTTTTTCTTTTAATGATTTTGAATATTTCTTTAGAATATTTTCACTGTTAGCGGCTTCTAAAATCTCCTACAGTGCTAGAAAACCCACTCAATATATATATATTTTAAAAATAAAATTGCTCATTTTTTAAAAACTTTTCCAAATGGGAGAGCATTTGAGTTAATATAGAAGGTTCATAAATATACATTGTTTGCTTTGTATTCTACTGCACAATAGTAAAAGGTTTCTAAGTATTATCCATTTTTCTGTCCATTGTATCTGATCTCAATTACTGTTCCTGTTGCAAGCTATACAAATTCAGTAGTGACATTTCAAGCAAAGCTTTCTTCAATACTGCAAATAGGATAACATTTCTTGTAAAGGGAGATGATATTAAAATATTTTGTCATATTCATCATATGAAAAAAGCTAAATATTCTCTGCCAGTATCACAATGGGATTTTCATAGTGAGAAGGAATATATTACTTTCGATTGTGCCGTTTCATACATACCTATATATGCTGCTCTGATAATCATAACTGACAAACAGATAATGGGCTTTCTTGTTCAGATCCTGCACAGAGCATCATTAAATTAGCTGATCCAAAACTAAACATTTAAGGTTTATCTGCCCCAAAAGTACTTTATCTGAGTGGCTCCAATTCTGCAATTACGAAGACAAACACAAATTGAACCGTGCATGTTAGCATATTGAGGAAAATTAAAAAATATATATCCACTAGGAAGTTGCAGGAGATGCTTTTTTATTCCACAGTGAAAGTAATATTAAAGGGACAGTGGTTATTATATAGCCAGTGATTGGCAGTTTTGCACATATGCTTTTTATTAAAAGGCTCACTGGCCCCTATTCAGCTCAGGATCAACAATACATTGCAACTCTTAGGATTAAACACATAGGGGCCGAATTATCAAGCAGCGGGCGGATAATAGTGACAGCATACGATGTCAGCATTTAACATTGCACAAGCATTTCTGATGAAATGCTTGTGCAATCCTGCCTCTGCACATTTGCAGCCAATCGGCCGCTAGCAGGGAGTGTCAATCATCCTGATCGTATCTGATCGGGATGATTGCTGTCCGCCACCTCGGAGGTGGTGCATTAGTTAAGGAGCAGTGGTCTTACGACCGCTGCTCCTTAACTTAAGTTTCCGGCGAGCTGGAAACTTCGGGGGTAGATTGCAGCATCCGCTGCTTGATAAATCTACCCCATAGGATCCCAATGTGGAGCATATTTTTGGTAAATATTTATTTCTAAACCGTGGCTGGTATTACAATAATATATACTTCTTCTGTTAGTACCACTGAAGATCCAAATCATTCCAAAAAACCAACAACATGATAATGTTACTTGTATTGTTAAAGAACCAATTTTATAATAAAAAAACAAATAGTAAGAATGAATAAAAGCCCAAACGGCCATTTTGTAGGTATAGTGATTATATCACATGTTGAAGGGCCTGTGTGCTGATTGGTCCCTTTTATTTAGACCTGTGCAGTGCTAAAAATGTTGGTTCAGCAGAATCTTTCTGAATGAATATTCTGGGAAATTAGTTTCCCCAAATAATCATCTGCTGCACTATTCGGTATTTGTTTCCTTTTAACTAAACAAACACTAAATATTCATGGAACATTTAAATAAGTTTTCCTTAAACTAATGTAAATCTTCCTCTGCTACAGGTGAAAAAGGTAACCTGCAGCACTATATACTTACATCTAGTAGGCTGGAGAGCAATGCTAATCCTGACTCTTCGTCTTATAACTTTCCCTTTAACACAGGCCCTGGGATCTGCTGTGTTAAGCCTCCTATAGGGGCATTATCTGTATATTGGGTGTGTAAGTTGGGTTGATTTTTATAATTTTTACTTTTGTAAATGTGCTGTTATTTGTTATTATGTTTAACATTTATTTGAGCAGCTCGCATTTGCATCTCTTTGATAACTTTACTTCCTAATGCCATCCAAGGGGCAATTTGAGATTGTTTTACTATGTGCAAAAGCATTATTATATTTGAAAACTTGTGGTGATCGGTATTACGTGGAAAAGTGTTGTCCTGGGTCTATCAAGTCCTTTTAGTTGTTGAATTTAATAAGTAAAACTCACACCGTAAATATGGTACCCAGAATGTAGATTGTGATCTGAAAAAAGGACCAGCGCATATTAAAGAGACAGGAAAGACAATATTTTTTTCTTCATGATTTAGACGGAGCATGCACTTTTAAATAACTTTCCCGTTTACTTCAATTATCATATTTGCTTTGTTCTCTTGGTATCCTTTGAGGTTACCAATGCACTAATTGGAGCTAGCTGAACACATGAGGTGAGCCAATTAAAGAGGCATTTATATGCAGCCACCAATCAGCATCTTAAAGCAATTATATTTTAAATGCAAGAAACAACCAATGCATGACATATCATGTCTTCCAGCATATCAGGAGACTTTCCAGGACAAGAATATGAAGAGTATTGTAGGCAGTGGTCCAAGGGTAAAGTTGACAATGTCCCAACTAATGACAATCCAACAAGATCTGGGATGTTGGGGGGGGGGTTGATATATGTTTGAGTCTCATCAATGAAAACTTTGATAATCTTACACTGAGGAAGGCTGAACCATAGATTTATTTTATACAGGTTTTCAAAGTAGGATTACTTACATAAAATGATCAGAGACACATACCTGAGAGGAATGCATGCTTGATAATGTGTTCTATGTTATGGTGACAACTCAAGAGGTAAGTCCTTCTCCTATTGTGTGCACTTGTCCCTAATTTATACTGGTTAAGAAAAATCTGGATGTGTATTTACATCTAGATGATCCATAGATCTGTCAAATACCTGGTTATAGTAAATGCGCAGCAGTGGAGTGACTGAACATAATGGCGGCCCCCAATTTGTCCCCCACTGGGATCAGCACAATGTGTCATGGCCCCCCTGATGTCATGACCCCGCCCACTAATCACCAGTGAGCCTTTGGAAGTGCCCCTCCAAATAATTCAGAAATGGCAATGATGTGTAGGGAGCTAACCAAGGAGGCTGTGTTTTTGGCACTCTATGGCAGTAATGTTTGCAACATTGTTTGTAGCAATGTTATACAAAGTTTAAAACACTGCTACTATTGAGTCTTAAAAATGTGTACACATTTCTAAGGTCCTATGAGACCACCTAGATTTACTCTTCAACAAAGGATATCAAGTGAACAAAGCACATTTTATAATTGATGTAAATTAGAAAGTTGTTCTAAATTGCATTCTCTATCTGGACCATGAAAAATTATTTTTTTTTACTTTACTCTCCCTTTAACTATAAAGTTTTCAGATGCACAGAAATACATTATAATGATATTAAACTCAATAATGATATTAAACTCACTGAAACTATTGGCTAACTGACCTAACAACTGGCTAACAACTCATGCTCATTCATTCACTTATTTCATATTTCATGAAGCATGTGTAGGCTAGTTCCTGCAGCTAAATTACAAAAAAAAAATCAATCATTAAAAAACATTTCCAGATAATTTGTATAAAAGATACATGCTGGACATGTGTAAAAACATGCAGCTTTTTGAGAAGAAAAAAAAAAAGATTGATCAATGCTTACTGTCCATGTATACAAAGAATGTTATTTTTTCTGAAACATGTATGCATATATACTGCTGTAAATGCAACATTTGGAACTTAAATCATGTCTTCCACGGAAACTAAAAAGTAAACAAACAAACAAAATATAAATCAAACTTTTTTTTTTTTTTAAATTCATTTTAACACATACATCAATCCCCCTACAACATTTCATTACAATTCAGCCACAGGCTAATCTTTCTCCATATATAAATTTTGGAAACCTGCAACTTTTTTCACTTAAAGGGCCAGATTACCAGTGGAGCGCAAAATTTCCCTTTCGCAAGCACGATATTTGTGCTCCACTCAGTTATGCTGGCACATGCAAATGTATGCTGTTATTACAAGTAAAGCGCAATGCTAACACAACCTTGCTTTTGCATTGCATGGAAGCTTTGCACTCACAAGAGCGTGCTTCCATAGGCTCCAAAGGCAGCCTTGTTCTGATCCCGATAGACACGGCACAGAACCTAGCGCAGTGAAGAGGGTAAGTCGCACAGCATTGGGCATCATATTTAAAATGTATGTATATGAATATATACATATATACTGTATTTATGTGTTTATATGTGTACATACACATTTAAACACATAAATACAGGGAGTGCAGAATTATTAGGCAAATGAGGACTTTGACCACATCATCCTCTTTATGCATGTTGTCTTACTCCAAGCTGTATAGGCTCGAAAGTCTACTACCAATTAAGCATATTAGGTGATGTGCATCTCTGTAATGAGAAGGGGTGTGGTTTAATGACATCAACACCCTATATCAGGTGTGCATAATTATTAGGCAACTTCCTTTCCTTTGGCAAAATGGGTCAAAAGAAGGACTTGACAGGCTCAGAAAAGTCAAAAATAGTGAAATATCTTGCAGAGGGATGCAGCACTCTTAAAATTGCAAAGCTTCTGAAGCGTGATCATCGAACAATCAAGTGTTTCATTCAAAATAGTCAACAGGGTCGCAAAAAGCGTGTGGAAAAACCAAGGCGCAAAATAACTGCCCATGAACTGAGAAGAGTCAAGCGTGCAGCTGCCAAGATGCCACTTGCCACCAGTTTGGCCATATTTCAGAGCTGCAACATCACTGGAGTGCCCAAAAGCACAAGGTGTGCAATACTCAGAGACATGGCCAAGGTAAGAAAGGCTGAAAGACGACCACCACTGAACAAGACACACAAGCTGAAACGTCAAGACTGGGCCAAGAAATATATCAAGACTGATTTTTCTAAGGTTTTATGGACTGATGAAATGAGAGTGAGTCTTGATGGGCCAGATGGATGGGCCCGTGGCTGGATTGGTAAAGGGCAGAGAGCTCCAGTCCGACTCAGACGCCAGCAAGGTGAAGGTGGAGTACTGGTTTGGGCTGGTATCATCAAAGATGAGCTTGTGGGGCCTTTTCGGGTTGAGGATGGAGTCAAGCTCAACTCCCAGTCCTACTGCCAGTTTCTGGAAGACACCTTCTTCAAGCAGTGGTACAGGAAGAAGTCTGCATCCTTCAAGAAAAACATGATTTTCATGCAGGACAATGCTCCATCACACGCGTCCAAGTACTCCACAGCGTGGCTGGCAAGAAAGGGTATAAAGGAAGAAAATCTAATGACATGGCCTCCTTGTTCACCTGATCTGAACCCCATTGAGAACCTGTGGTCCATCATCAAATGTGAGATTTACAAGGAGGGAAAACAGTACACCTCTCTGAACAGTGTCTGGGAGGCTGTGGTTGCTGCTGCACGCAATGTTGATGGTGAACAGATCAAAACACTGACAGAATCCATGGATGGCAGGCTTTTGAGTGTCCTTGCAAAGAAAGGTGGCTATATTGGTCACTGATTTGTTTTTGTTTTGTTTTTGAATGTCAGAAATGTATATTTGTGAATGTTGAGATGTTATATTGGTTTCACTGGTAAAAATAAATAATTGAAATGGGTATATATTTGTTTTTTGTTAAGTTGCCTAATAATTATGCACAGTAATAGTCACCTGCACACACAGATATCCCCCTAAAATAGCTATAACTAAAAACAAACTAAAAACTACTTCCAAAACTATTCAGCTTTGATATTAATGAGTTTTTTTGGGTTCATTGAGAACATGGTTGTTGTTCAATAATAAAATTAATCCTCAAAAATACAACTTGCCTAATAATTCTGCACTCCCTATATATATAAGCATATACAAATATATTAACAGTTTTAAACACAGTCCCCATAGACCGCTATGTAAAGGCACTTTTTTTTAGTGTCATTTTTTTTTCTAACACGCCACATTCCCTCGATTTAACCCCTTATAACGGTTTCGTGCAGTTATTTTTTACAAAAATAAAGATGCTCATATTTTATTTATAGGGAACTATACACTTTATTTTGGGGGTAGTTGGGAAACATTTTTTTCATTAACTAGAGATCTGATCTCTAGTTAATGATTTAGATTTGCAAAGTGCTACAGTGAGCTTGCGGTAGCATTAACCAGTCACTTGTAATGGCTAGTTACTTAACATGCGCCTGTAAACGGGCAAATTTGCCCTTTTTCGGTAGCCCAAAATATTTTCTCCTATAGAATTGAACTTTAATCAAATACGCAATGAAAGGAAATTCATTTTTTAAATTCAGACTTAGCAGTATCTAAAACAATTAGACATAATAAAAAACCTTGCTGAATATTTCTTTCTTTTTAAAATCCATATTTACCAAATAATTATCCTATATTACAATATTTCATTTATTCCTTTTCAAATTAGACATTTATTAATAAAATTAGCTTTATTCAGTTATAGAGCTGACAGATTATCAATTTAGAATAAAAGATAATCAAATATGACTCATGTAAAAATCCAATAATCCTTTATTATTTTACGTGTAGTCTATATTTATGATACAATTTGTATTAAACAATTTATTCCAGAATCTATTCTGTCTTTTATAATTGTTCAATGCCATAAAAATACAGTGATAACAATAAAAAATACAATACATTTAGAAAATTAACTCTTTCATGTTACAATTGTTACTCTCCTAACTAAAAAAAAAAAAAAAAAAAAAAAAAAATCTAAAATCGATCTTTTATTTTCTTTGGACCAAAACTAATTTAGTCTCTCATTGTTAATCTTAATGTGCATCTTCTCTTTGTAATTAAATATCCGCCTCAGAAGAGAGCTTTGAAATAATGACAGAAATAAATTGGGATGAAGTAAATGCAGTTATTCTGCACTTAGGGCCTGACTGCTCAGTCCAAACCACACAGGGAGAAATCACATTTCTGCAGAAAGGGACACAGTTCATAGGGTTCTTCTGAAAAAAAAATAGTACACGATTTTGTGTGATGAGATTTGTAAATGTAAGGTATTACAATTATTTAGTGCTTGATTCTGAGTGGAGTGGTAATTACAGCTCTGCTCACATGCTAACACTGCTCGTATTACAAGTTGAAAGTAAATGTTTATCGCTTGAGCGCTAACCCGAATTGAGTGAAGAGCAGAACTTAGAATATTGCGTTTGTGCTAATGTAAAAAAAGTGGGGGGGAAACTCTAAACCATCACACACCCCATCTCAAAGTAACCCACTACACTATTAACCCCTAACCCGCCAAACATTCCACATCACAAACTACCCTTCTACACTATTAACCCCTAAACTGCCAACCCACATCGCCAACTTCCCTTCTACACTATTAACCCCTAAACTGCCACATACCTCACTGCAAAGTAACCCACTAACATCTAAACCCCCTACCCCTTAAGTTACCCCAAAACAGGCTAACCTTACCTAAAAAAAAAAAGAAGGGGGAGAAGGGTAGTTTACGATGTGGGGGCGTGGCAGTTTAGGGGTTAATAGTGTAAGAGGGTGATTTAAGATGTTGGGGTGTGGCATCTAGGGGTTAATAATGTAGAAGGGTAGTTTGCAATGTGGAGGTGTGGTGGTTTAGGGAATAATAGTGTAGAAGGTTAGTTTGCGATGTGGGGGTCTGGCAGTTTAGGGGGTTAATAGTGTAGAAAGGTAGTTTGCGATGTAGGGTGTGGCAGTTTATGGGTTAATATTGTAGAAGGGTAGTTTGCAATGTGGGAGTGTGGCGGTTTAGTGGTTAATAGTGTAGGAGGGTAGATTGTGAAGTGGGGGTGTGGCAGTTTACTTACAATTTATAAGTGCACATTAACCCTCAATGCTGCCAATAGAAAATATGCAGCATAAATTACTGCAATTATGCGCAAACCAAATTGCGGTAATTTTAATAGCGTGCCACTTGCAATATGAATTTGAGCATAAAGAACAACGCAATAGTGTTTCACTATTACAAGTTGAAAGTAAATGTTTATCGCTTGAGCGCTAACCCGAGTCAAGTGAAGAGCAGAACTTAGAATATTGTGTTCGAGTTAATGTAAAAAAAGTGGAAAACACACCCATACTCTCTCGCTAATCCGAATCGCCATAAGCACCACATAGCCCACTGCAAAGTCCCCACTACACTATTTACCTCTAAACCATCACATCCCCCATCTCAAAGTAACCCACTACACTATTAACCCCTAAATTGCCAACCCCTCATATCACAAACTACCCTTTTACACTATTAACCCCTAAATTGCCAACCCCCTCATTGAGAACTTCTCTTCTACACTATGACTTTGTATTTCATGTTATTGTTTGATATCATGATGTCATTTATTCAATTTTTCATACAGAATATATTTTAGATGCTATATATTCATATATCATAAAAGTCTCATCTCCAATGCTTTTGTTGTGCCATTATTTGATGATCCAAACATCACAGGGTTTTGTTATGTGATTTCTGTCAGGATGAGTAATAAACAAACTTGTCATAATCACAGGTAATATTCCTATCTACCATCAGGGAGTTATCAAGTATAAGGGGAGCTTTTAATAAGCTTTTAGAATTTAGATCTATTTGTCAAATAGTATTTTTTTTTTTGGCTTTGCCAACAATTGGACTGGAATTCATTCAGGTTAGACTTCCTTGTGTAAGCTCATGACATCATCTCTCAAAAGGGCATCTGGCTGATGATATCGTGGGAAGAAGTAACAAAGCATATCATTAAAATTGTTTTTCATTGCCAGCCCACTTAGCTATGACCAAGCAGGCTTTAAAACAGTGATGTGCTGCAGAACTCAATGAACAGGTGCATACTGGCATCACAAATAGAAACAGCAGTGTGATGGGGGAAAACATGCTGCAGATTATAAAGCCAACGGTTAGTCAGTATGAATTAAAAATACACACTAATGCCAATGAATTATTTAAAATGAAGCCTGAGTCACATATGATGGAAAATCTTCCACGATATGTCGCTATGTAATTGTAAGGATATAAAAGAAAGCTATTTCCTAGATGCACCTTGCAAGATATTCTTACTAAGCTAAAGATAGAATGCACATGAACATTGAATAGAAAGAGAATAATGAACGTGCAATTAAAACAGAAATTAGATTTCCTTTCTTGACAAACAGACCCTTAAATCACTGCTCATGTTGTTTTGTCTAAACACTTGCAGTGAAACTGGTTACCTTAAACTACTGCAGATGAGCGGCAATGTGTCTCCCATAGGAAATAATAGGGATTGTGGCTTCAGCACAAGTCCGCAAATATCACCACTCATTGGCACAATCAATGGGGGGGGCATACTTGAAGTGTTCCTACACAGCACAGACTTTTCACTGAAACAAAAAACTTTTTTTTTGTAGGAACACTTCAAATAATACATATCTAACCTAACTGTAACTAAACCTACACTACCTGCCTCACACTGGAAAATCTCGCAACTGAAGTAGGTAGTGAGACAAATATGGCTGAAACCCTAAACCTAATCTGCAGGGCTGTCCTTGGAATATATTGCTGGTGATGTATCCCAAGTGGCGGTGAGCTGGTAAAACGTGCTTGTGCTGGGGGAGAGCCGGCTGAAAAAAAACCTAACACCTGCAAAAAAGCAGCGTTCAGCTCTTAACGCAGCCCCATTGATTTCTATGGGGAAACACATTTTATGTCTACACCTAGCACCCTAACATGAACCCCGAGTCTAAACACTCCTAATATTACACTTATTAACCCCTAATCCTCCGCCCCCGACATTGCAGACACCTGCATAATTAACCCCTAATTAACTACTCAAGGTAGGGTGATCTTCAAGGGGTTAGTGTTAGGTTTTATTAAAGGGGTATTAGGTGAGTTTAAGAGTAGGGTTGGGTGTGTGGGTGGTGGGTTTTAATGTTGGGGGGTATTGTACTTTTTTTTACAGGTAAAAGAGCTAATTACTTTGGGGCAATGCCGCGCAAAAGGCCCTTTTAAGGGCTATTTGTAATTTAGTATAGGGTAGGGCTTTTTATTATTTTGGGGGGCTTTTTTATTTTATTAGGGGGATTAGATAAGGTGTAATTAGTTTAAAAAACTTGTAATTATTTTATTTTTTTCTGTAATTCAGTGTGGTTTTTTTTCGTACATTAGATAATTTTTTTAAATTGTATTTAATTGCATTTAGTTTAGGTAATTAATTTAATTATAGTGTAGTGTTAGGTGTAATTGTAACTTAGGTTAGGATTTATTTTACAGGTAAATTTGAATTTATTTTAACTAGGTAGCTTATAAATAGTTAATAACTAAATTATATTTAAGTTAGGGGGTGTTAGGGTTAGACTTAGATTTAGGGGTTAATGCATTTAACATAGTTGTGGCGACGGGGTTGGCAGATTCGGGGTTAATAAATGTAGGTAGGTGTCAGCAATGTTAGGGATGGCAGATTAGGGGTTAAAAAAAATTAACTAGTGTTTGCGATGCTGGAGGGCGGCGGTTTAGGGGTTAATATATTTTTTATAGTGGCGGCGATGTACGGTTCGGCAGATTAGGGGTTTAAAATATTTTTAAGTGTTTGCGATGTGGGGGGGGGCTTGGTTTAGGGGTTAATAGGTAGTTTATGGGTGTTAGTGTACTTTTTAGCACTTTAGTTAAAAGTTTTATACTACGGCTTTAACTCACAAAACTCTTAACTACTGACTTTTAAATGCGGTATCAGCCTTGACAGGAGAGGCTGTACCGCTCACTTTTTGGAAGACTCGTAATACCGGTGTTATGCAAGTCCCATTTAAAATATAGGATACGCAATTGACGTAAGTGGATTTGCGGTATTTTCGAGTCTGACCAAAAAAGTGAGAGGTGAGCCTATCATTTCAAGACTCGTAATACCAGCAGGCGTTAAAAAGCAGCGTTGGGACCTCTCAACGCTGCTTTTAAAGGCTAACGCAAGACTCGTAATCTAGCCGTATATGTTTTAAAGCACATCACCATGTATTTCTATTTTGAAACATACCTCTTTGTCTCAGTTAAAACTTAGCTACTTAGGAATCAAAATAGCCTAGTGCAGGAAAATCAACAAACCAGGTCAATGTGCAATATTGTAATGTAGATAGAGGGCATGGCATTTATGACTGCATCATGTACATTGTGAGCGTTTCTGTGCTTGTGTATGTGTGTTACTACCCTTTACAACATTTTCAAGTTTGGCCCTCAATCAATGTATTAGTTATATTTTTGTGGTTTAAAAGAACATATGATTGTCACTAATATGCAGGTGGGTATTTGAACACATACATCTGTAGATTAAGATGAAAGCAGGGTTATTATTATTATTATTATACTTTATATATGAAGCGCCAACATATTCTGCAGCGCTGTCCATGGATACAATTCATATAAATAAAACAATACAAGACCTGTAAGAGACAGGACAAAATTTACAAACACATACAGGAGGGATTGAGGGCCCTATTCCTGTGGGAACTTACAATCTAGAAGGGTAGGAGGTTGAGAAACAGGAGGTGAGGTCTGCAAGATTGAGAAAATGTTAATACAGAGTTAGATGAGGGAAATGCTAGGTAAGTGAAATTAATTTATTATTGAGTTGGGTGGTAGGCTTCTCTGAACAGAAAAGTCTTCAGGGAACATTTAAAGGAAGAAAGATTAGGGCAAAGCCTGACAGCACGAGGGAGAGTGTTCCAGAGGGTAGGTGCTGCATGACAGGGTTAGACTTTAAGTAGATGATAGATATGAAAATAATTACTAACGTTAAACATTATACAACTATCATGTGTATGAAAAGAAAGTGTAAATACATTGAAATATTTAAAGAACTATCACCTAGATTGCAAGTTTTGTGTTGAGGCTTGTAACACTGAAAATATGGAATTTTAAGCGTTAAAACAGCACCGCAGCAGTTACAAGTCTTGTCGGTATAGGTGTACCACAAACCTTTTAGCCTGTAACGCAATGTCAGTCCCGCACAAAAAAAAAAATATGTTTTTTCATGGGATTCCTATAGCTTCGTTATTACGAGTTTTACCGTACGGCTAAAAAGTGAGCGTTACAGCCTAAAATGACAAGATCCATTCACTTAACCCTTTAGAATACATACCCTCTCTCCCTACAAATAGCTATATATCCCACATCAATGGTGTGTATATATATATATATATATATATATACATATATACATTTCTTTTTTATATTGTAATATTTTTGTTTTATTTTCATCTACACACCTCATAGCACTAACATGTATCAAAATATGACCATACTAATATTCGTGACAACCCTTTTCTCACTCCAATTTTGTTCACTTCATTACCGCCATAAGCACCCACCTCAAACTGGAAAACAAATTATCATACACCATGGCCTGCTCTGTTGAGTGCTGGTGGAGAGTTATAAAAAATAACCCTCCTACCCCCACCTCACAAAATTATAAAGTATGCCATTATTCACTATATAGCCAAACAAAAACTATGTCCAAATTCCTATTCCTTATGTTACTTGCTCTTGCAAATTATGTAGAGTCTAACCCTGGTCCCCCAGCAAATTCCATTCCTAGCCTTCCAATTAAAAAAGGCCTCTCCTTTGTGCACTGTAATATCTGCAGCTAACTACCAAAAATCGATGCATTGCAAGCTTGGTGTTTACAATACAAGCCAAAAATCATTGATCTCTGAATCATGGCTAACTGCAAAAATACCTGACTCTGCCATTGCAATACATGGGTATTCATGCCATAGAATTGACAGAGCAAAGAGAGGAGGCGGCATTGTAATTTATGTTGACAATTCCACAAAGTTCACCCCCATACAAAAATCTAGCTCTCCTGCCACCTTTGATTTCCTTTCTGGAAAAATTGAGATCCCTTGCAGTAAATCAATCATTGTTGCAGGAATCTACCGCCCATCTAGCTCCCCTGTGCATTCCATTTCGGACATAGCACAGCTCCTTAGTGAAACCATAGCTCAAAACCCAAAAAGTGAAATTTTGGTTTTTGGAGATTTTAACATTGATTGGCAGAATCCAAAAAATAACAGTTGTCGCTCGCTGTTTAAATCTTTGCAGCTTACACAATTAATCTCCTCCCCAACTCGCATAAACATCAAAAGCCATAATCATACCCTGCTTGACTGGATTCTCTCCACTTCTCCCGACCGAATCCAGGAGGAAGGTGTTCTCCCTAACAATTTCAGTGACCACTGCTTAGTATACTGCGTGCGCAAAATAAAGGCTACTAAATCCTCTCCCAAGGTTAAAATCACCTGGTCATTAAAAAATGTAATATTCAATCATTTCTAAATGACATCAAGAACCTCCCCTGGCACAGATTAAACCTAATCCCAGATCTAGACTCTGCAGTTGAATTATTTCAGTCTGAACTCCTACAAGTTTGGAATTTACATGCCCCGCTGCGTAAGGTGAGAGTAAAAGGAGCACACTTGAATTGGATCACAGCTGACCTCATTCAAATGTACCAATTTCGGGATTCATTGTGGTCAAAGTTCAAGCATACTGGCTCTATGAATGATCACTGTGTATATAGACAATGGCGAAATATATGCACTAAACAAACAAAATTGGCTAAGGCCCAATATTTCTGTGAAAATCTGAACAATAAAATATCTAACCATAGAAAGTTTTGGAAACTCATAAATAACTTACAAAATCCACCAATCAACTCCCAACCCTCCACTGTCAATGTGGATAACCAAAACCTGCAACTCGCCTTAGAAGTAGCAAATGCCTTTAACAATAATTTTGTCAGATGCTCCACCGCCCTGATTGACAAACTAATAAATGGCACGCATCCTGAAGCTACAAATGTGGATCAAGCCCCACTAAAACAGCGAAGTTCAATTTAGAGAAGTTTAATTTTATACCTGTACCCATCAATGTCTTTAAGAAACACCTTAATAATCTAAAATGAAAAACCAGTCTGGACCTGATCAAATCCCAGCAATGCTGTTGAAGCTCAGTGCGCCGGCAATTGCTAAGCCTGTCACAACCCTAATTAACGAATCCTTGGTGTCTGGATACATACCCAAACTCTGGAAAACTGCAAGAGTAGTGCCTATTCATAAAAGTGGGGAGTTAACCTTGGTTTCTAACTATCGCCCTATATCATTGCTCCCAGTATTGTCAAAAATCTTAGAAAAATGCGTCCATACGCAATTATGCGAGTATTACCAACTTTCTAACTATCGGACCCCTGATCAATCAGGTTTTCAACCAAATCACTCCACTACAACTGCCCTCCTAAAAGTTTGCAATGACATCCAAACTGGCATGAAACAAGGAGACCTAACTGGAGCTATTTTCCTTGATTTTGCTAAGGCTTTTGACACAGTGGACCACGACATACTACTGCTCAAACTAAAAAAACTCTGGTATTGCTGATCATCGTTAACCTGGTTTAGATATGTATCGGATCGATCACAATATGTCTCTGTTTCTAACAGTGACTCCCTCCCTCTCCCAGTCACGTGTGGTGTTCCCCAAGGTTCCATTCTCGCCCCCCTACTATTCAGATTATTTATAAATGATTTGCCTTATGTCTGCAAATCCTCAACTGCACACATGTACGCAGACGACACGGTAATCTATGCAAACAAATCTGATCTGCCGCAGCTTGAAGCAGTGCTCCAAGACCAGTTCACAGAGGTAGAAAAGTGGATCTCAAAAAACAAACTCTTCCTAAACACTGACAAAACTGTTGATCTTTGGAACTGGGCCTAAATTACACAAATTACAAAATTCCCATCTACGCATCAAAACAAAATCCAATTGCACGCTTACCGCAGTCCACTCTTTCAAATACTTGGGTATGTTCTTAGACCCTAATCTATCTTTTGGCCTTCACATAGAAAAACTTGCATCTAAACTTTATCCAAAACTAGGTGCCCTGTACAGAAACAAATCTTGCCTCAGCCCTACAGTAAAGGAAAAGATTGTACAGCAAATGCTGATGCCTATCATGGATTATGGGGACGTAGTATACGCACCTGCACCGCAAACTCATCTTAATAAACTTAATACATTGTATAACTCGTTCTGCTGCTTTGTGCTACAATGTAAGTACAAGACCCACCATTGTGACATGCTAAAAGAACTAAACTGTCTGACGCTGGAATCCTGACGCACCCTCCATCTTTCCTGCCTTGTGTTTAAGAGCCTTTCTGGAAAGCTCCCACCCTACCTGAGCAGAATGCTCTCCCCTGCTATTCCCACCTCCTATAACCTTCGATCCAGTACCAGCACATTATTTAGCTTGCCTCAATACAAAAAGAAAGCAGCTCGATCCTCCTTTTCCTACAGAGCGCCACAGTTATGGAATGACCTCCCGCACACTTTCAAACCTTCCCCAAGCCTAACATCCTTTAAGAGATCCCTCTCTACATATCTCAAAACAGAATGCACCTGTCATGGTTGATTATATATTTCTTACCTGTTCTATGTAAAATTTTTGCATCTATTGTGTATTATTAATGTTTTTGTATTTTATTGTACCCTATTGTATCAATTGCAATGTTTTATGGACCCAGGACATACTTGAAAACGAGAGAAATCTCAATGTATCCTTCCTGGTAAAATATTTTATAAATAAAATAAATAAAATCTGTACCGCCATCTAAAGTCAGTAGTTATGAGTTTTACGCTATAAAGCTGTAACATAAACTCATAACTAAAGTGTTACAAAGTACAC
Source organism: Bombina bombina (assembly GCF_027579735.1). NCBI lineage: Eukaryota > Metazoa > Chordata > Amphibia > Anura > Bombinatoridae > Bombina > Bombina bombina. The sequence goes on along the minus strand of NC_069506.1, from coordinate 162,657,194 downwards.
TAACACCCATAAACTACCTATTAACCCCTAAACAGAAGCCCTCCCGCATCACAAACACTAAAATAAACTCATTAACTCCTAATCTGCCGCTCCCAATATTGCCGCAGCTAACATTTTTTATTAACCCCTATTCCGCCTCGCCCCGACTTTATCGCCACTATAATAAACTTATTAACCCCTAAACCGCCACCCTCCTGCATCGAAAACACTTTTTAAATATTATTAACCCCTAATCTGCCGTTAGCCCACACCGCCGCTATAATAAACCTATTAACCCCTAAACCGCAAGCCCCCACAACGAAATATACTAAAATAAACTATTAACCCCTAAACCGAAAGCCCCCCACAACGAAATAAACTAATTTAAACAAGTAACCCCTAAACCTAACGACCCCCTAACTTTACATTAAAATTACAATTTCCCTATCTTAAATTAAACTAAAACTTACCTGTCAAATTAAAAAAAACTTTTTAAACTAACAAACTGTTATAATTATTAATCTAAAATTAAACTACCAATTAAATAAAACTAAACTACCAATAAAAAAATCCTAACACTACTCTAAAAATTACAAAAAGTATCTAATTACAAAAAATAAAAACTAAATAAATTACAAAAACACCTCACTAAATTATGAAAAATAACAAATTATCAAAAATAAAAAGAATTACATCTAATCTAATAGCCCTATCAAAATAAAAAAGCCCCCCAAAAATAAAAATAAAACCCTAGCCTACAATAAACTACCAATGCCCTTTTGTGGGGCATTGCCCCAAAGATATCAGCTATTTTACCTGTAAAAAAAAAAATACAAACACCCCCTAACAGTACAACCCACCACCCAACCAACCCCCCCAAATAAAAAATCTAAAATACCCTAAGATACCCATTGCCCTGAAAAGGGCATTTGTATGGGCATTGCCCTTAAAAGGGTATTTAGCTCTTTTACTGCCCAGACCCTAAACTAAAAAAAAAACAAACACCCCAAAAATCCTTAAAAAAAATCTAACACTAACTCCTGACGATCCCCTTACAATTGTTGAAGTCCCGCTTGAAGGATACATCCAGCCGGCGAAGTCATCATCCATGCGGCAAGAAGTCTTCATCCAGGCGGCCTCTTTGATCTTTATCCATCTGGCTCGGAGCATCCTTTTCATATATTCACCGCTGTACACTAAATCTGCAATGCAAGGGACGCGATTGAAGATAGCGTCCTTTACATTCCTATTGGCTGAAAAATTTGAATCAGCCAATACGAATTAGGGCTGCTAAAATCCTATTGGCTATTCAAATCAACCAATGGGATTTAAGCAGCTCTCATTCTATTGGCTAATTTGAATTAGCTAATAGAATGAGAGCTGCTTAATGAAGACGTGTGCAAAAAGCATCCACATAGGGGAAGTGTGGAACTGGATGTGACCGGATATGATATCATTGTCACATGACTTACAATGCATTACATGATGACGAGTGTAGTTAAGTGCCCATTGTTATTGTATGTTACAATGGTGTTATAAAATCAAAACTCTGAATGTTAGACTTAAGTTATCATTATGTGTGGCATATTGAGCAAATTTGTTGTTTTGACTAAGATGAGAATTGTAATGATAAAATTCTGTGTGATAGACATAAGTGATCATCATCATCTAATTGAACAGGGAACAAATGGGGTCACTTATGAGTAAATCTATACATTTCAACATAAATATGCTTACTTCGAGTTAAACTTAATTTAACTTATTTGTAACATAATTTTAACATAATTATATCACAATATTTATGTCTATGTTGATAAAGAAGAAAAATGGAGAAAAAATTGTGTCTGGTCTTCAATGTGTAAATATACCAAAATTACCCATTCCTCAGTTTTGCAAAACTAGCACAGTTACATTAAAACACTTTTTAACTCTGTGATTACCTTGTATCTAAGCCTCTGCAGACTGCCCCCTTATTTCAGTTCTTTTGACAATCAGTACAAACTCATAAATAACTCCATGGGAGTGAGCACAATGTTATCTATATGGTACACATTAACTAGCGCTGTCTAAATGTGAAAAACTGGCAAAATGCCCAGAGATAAGATGTGGCCTTCAAGGGCTTAGAAATTAGCATATGAGCCTACCTTGGATTAGCTTTCAACAAAGAATACCAAGAGAACAAAGCAAATTTGATGATAAAAGTAAATTGGAAAGTTGTATAAAATTGCATGCCCTCTGCGAATCATGCAAGTTTAATTTTGACTTGACTGTCTCCTTAAGAGACCCCAATTATTCACATTGTATACACCATAATAATATACCTGGTTTATGTTTGAAAAACCCCCAACATGGGTTCAGCACATCTGTGAAATTGTCCTCTATGTCATAAAGCACTTGAGGTCCGATAATAAATTGAGCCCTCTTAGTTATATGGTGTCCAATTTGAAAATTGATTCAGCTTCTTTCTTCAGTAAGATAAGATTCATTTCTCCTCCTCTTGGGGGTTTTAGGGCATGGTCAATGATTATTGTTCTTAAAGATGCCACTGGGTGTCTAGATGAAAAAAAGTGTTTCACCACTGGAAATTCTGTTGTACCCTTACTTATGGCTTGTTTTATTGTCATTCTATGATTAGCTATTCTCTCTCGTAGAGTGCCGCTTGTCTTTCCAATGAACTATTTGGCACATGGGAAGAAAATTATGTAGACAATGCAGGGGGTTGTGCATGTGATGTATATCTTGTTTTTCATTTTTGGCAGCTTTTTCTATAGATTTTTAAATGTTGATAGGCATTAGTCGGATCATTTCAACAATTAGATCTTTTAAGTTTGTGTCCCTAAAATATCCACTCTGGGTGGGTTTTTTGGTGAAAAAGGCAATTGTAGATCTGATTAGACATGTGCAATTCGTTTCGTTGCGATTCGGAAATTCTGAAAATTTGGCAAATTCGGCGATTCGGATCGAACCGAATTTCCGAATTAAAATTCTGCCGAATTTTCCGAATCGAACCGAATCGAAACGATTCGTAAATTCGGATGGCCATTGGGATTACACTAGTATTGTACAGTATGTTAGGTTAACACCTAATATACAGTATAATACTAGTCTAATCCCACCTAACACTTACCAAAATGCCGATTTTACGAACCGAATCGAACCGAATCGAACCAAATCGAACCGAATTTCTTCGAATCCGAATGAATCCGAAACGAATCCGAAACGAATCGATTCAGAATTTTCCGAATTCGAATCGATCCGAACCGAACTTCGAAAAATTCCGAATCGATCCGAACCGAACCAAACCGAATTTTTTCGCCATGCACATGTCTAGATCTGATGAAAGTATATGCCAGTATTTCCTAAGAACCGTTTCCAAATTTTTAGTGGCTGGATTGAGGTTGATACACATGTAAATCTATTTTCCTTTTTTATATTGAAAACTGTTCAAGGTGCATTAGATAATTCTGCTATTTGTTGATCTAAGTCTTGTGCCTTGTATCCCTTTTGTAGAAATGTGTTTTTCATTTTATTGGGTTCGCTGATGCCTTTCTCTTTTACTGAATTATTTCTTAAGGTTTGTCATAAATAGAAACTTGGAGATCCCATTGATTAAAGATGGAGGGTGGCAACTGTTGGCTCTGGGTATTACATTTTGATCTGTTTCCTTATGAAAGAAGATGGTCAGTAACTTTCCTTCCTTGATTTGTATTTGAAAGATAGGAGATGGATTCAGAGATTCGAATGCATCCAAATTTCCAAATCAGCACCATAAATAAAATCCCGAAAAATTCTGAAAATGAATAAATCAGTTTCCAAATTTTCAGATCCATTCTTTATTCATATTCGGAATTTTTCATTGTCCTAATATAAACCGCAGTTCCCCGACATTGCCGACACTAACTAAATCACTAAATAAAGCTATTAACCCTAAACCGCATTTCCCCAACACTAACTCACTAAATAATGATATTAACCCCTAAACTGCCATTCCCAGACACTAACTAAACCTATTAACCCCTAAACCGCAGTTCCCAGACACTAGCTAAACCTATTAACCCCTAAACCACCATTCCCAAACATTGCCAACACTAACTAAACCTATTAACCCCTAAACCACAGTTCCCCGACATCGCCGACACTAACGGAAACACTAAATAAACCTATTAACCCCTAAACCGCCGTTTCCAAACATAGCCGACACTAACTAAATCTATTAACCCCTAAACCGCCATTCCCAAACATCGCCAACACTAACTAAACCTATTAATCCCTAAACCGATGGCCTCCACATCGCAGCAATCTAAATTAAACTATTAACCCCTAAGCCTAACACCCCCTAACTTTAACATAATTAAAATAGACCTAAATTAAAGTTACAATTATTAATACCCCATTTAGAAAAAGCATTCAGCTCTTTCTCGGCCCATTAAAATAAAAAAAGCCCTTATCTAAAAAAAAAACACCACCCCAAAAAAAAAAATACCTAACACTAACCTCAAAATCGGTACTCACAGTTACTGAAGTCTGGCGAAAGATCTTTATCCCAGCGGTGAAGCATCTTCATCCAGGTGGCTCCATCAGTATACATCGCGTGACCAGCATCTTCTATCTTCATCCCAGTAGAGGCGGAGCAGTCGGTGGATGAGCAGAGGCAGGGGTCCATCGGTCCAACGTGGAGGTCCTCTTCATGTGATTGTCCGTTGCACACTGAGGATTCAATGCAAGATACCCCTTTTATATTGGGGTACTGTTGCATTCCTATTGGCTGAAAATTTTAAATTAGCCAATAGGAATGAGAGCTGCTTAAATCATTAGAATAGGAATAATTTTTATTATTTTGGATAATTTTGTATGTTATGTTTTGTAATGGGATTTCTTTTATTTTTGGGGTGTTTTTTTTAGATTAGGCATATTTTATTTTTAATGGGCCGAAAAAGAGCTGAATGCCCTTTTAAGGGCAATGCCCATGCAAATGCCCTTTTTTGGGGCAATGGGTAGATTAGGTTTATTTTTATTTTGTGAGTTTGGGGGGGTGGGGGTTTGTAATGTTAGGGGGGTTTGTTTTTATTTTTTTGCAAAAGAGCTGTTAACTTTAGGGCAATGCCCTACAAAAGGCCCTTTTAAGGTTTTTTTTTTTGTTTGTTTGTTTGTTTGTTTGTTTTAAACAGGGTATTAGAATAGGAATAATTTATATTTTTTGGATAATTTAGTTTATTATTTTTTGTAATGGTATTTTTTAATGTTTTGCAAGAATGTAAGTTTAGATGCCGGCCCATTTTTGATGAACAACCTGTGTTGATCTTGCTGATTGGTGGATAAATTCATGCACCAATAAAAAAGTGCTGCCCAGAGTTCTACACCAAATAAACTTAAGAATAGGATAATGCATATGAATAAAGAAAGGAAACAATTTAACTTAACATAACTAATTTGCCGAAACATTTTTTTCTTTTAAACTTAACTAAACTAATTTGCCAAAACAAAATTATTTAACTAATGAAAACTAAACTAAACTACATTTTTAGCGTTGCACATGTCTAATTCAAAATTATATATGAGTTTAAAACTTACTGGAGTTTCAGTATTGTTTTTTTTTTTTTTAAATATTTATTTTCCAATTTTTCAAACATACATAAAACATATAAAAAGAAACTTAGGCCTAGATTTGGAGTTCGGCGGTAAAAGGGCTGTTAACGCTCCGCGGGCTTTTTTCTGGCCGCACCATAAATTTAACTCTGGTATCGAGAGTTAAAACAAATGCTGCGTTAGGCTCCAAAAAAGGAGCGTAGAGCATTTTTACCGCAAATGCAACTCTCGATACCAGAGTTGCTTACGGACGCGGCCGGCCTCAAAAACGTGCTCGTGCACGATTCTCCCATAGGAAACAATGGGACTGTTTGAGCTGAAAAAAAACCTAACACCTGCAAAAAAGCAGCGTTCAGCTCCTAACGCAGCCCCATTGTTTCCTATGGGGAAACACTTCCTACGTCTGCACCTAACACTCTAACATGTACCCCGAGTCTAAACACCCCTAACCTTACACTTATTAACCCCTAATCTGCCGCCCCCGCTATCGCTGACCCCTGCATATTTTTTTTAACCCCTAATCTGCCGCTCCGTAAACCGCCGCAACCTACGTTATCCCTATGTACCCCTAATCTGCTGCCCTAACATCGCCGACCCCTATGTTATATTTATTAACCCCTAATCTGCCCCCCACAACGTCGCCGACACCTACCTACACTTATTAACCCCTAATCTGCCGAGCGGACCTGAGCGCTACTATAATAAAGTTATTAACCCCTAATCCGCCTCACTAACCCTATCATAAATAGTATTAACCCCTAATCTGCCCTCCCTAACATCGCCGACACCTACCTTCAATTATTAACCCCTAAACTTCCGATCGGAGCTCACCGCTATTCTAATAAATGGATTAACCCCTAAAGCTAAGTCTAACCCTAACACTAACACCCCCCTAAGTTAAATATAATTTTTATCTAACGAAATAAATTAACTCTTATTAAATAAATGATTCCTATTTAAAGCTAAATACTTACCTGTAAAATAAATCCTAATATAGCTACAATATAAATTATAATTATATTATAGCTATTTTAGGATTAATATTTATTTTACAGGTAACTTTGTAATTATTTTAACCAGGTACAATAGCTATTAAATAGTTAAGAACTATTTAATAGTTACCTAGTTAAAATAATAACAAATTTACCTGTAAAATAAATCCTACCCTAAGATATAATTAAACCTAACACTACCCTATCAATAAAATAATTAAATAAACTACCTACAATTACCTACAATTAACCTAACACTACACTATCAATAAATTAACTAAACACAATTGCTACAAATAAATACAATTAAATAAACTAGCTAAAGTACAAAAAATAAAAAAGATCTAAGTTACAGAAAATAAAAAAATATTTACAAACATAATAAAAATATTACAACAATTTTAAACTAATTACACCTACTCTAAGCCCCCTAATAAAATAACAAAGCCCCCCAAAATAAAAAATTCCCTACCCTATTCTAAATTAAAAAAGTTACAAGCTCTTTTACCTTACCAGCCCTGAACAGGGCCCTTTGCGGGGCATGCCCCAAGAATTTCAGCTCTTTTGCCTGTAAAAAAACACATACAATACCCCCCCCCCAACATTACAACCCACCACCCACATACCCCTAATCTAACCCAAACCCCCCTTAAATAAACCTAACACTAATCCCCTGAAGATCTTCCTACCTTGTCTTCACCATCCAGGTATCACCGATCCGTCCTGGCTCCAAGATCTTCATCCAACCCAAGCGGGGGTTGGCGATCCATAATCCGGTGCTCCAAAGTCTTCCTCCTATCCGGCAAGAAGAGGACATCCGGACCGGCAAACATCTTCTCCAAGCGGCATCTTCGATCTTCTTCCATCCGGTGCGGAGCGGGTCCATCTTGAAGCAGGCGACGCGGATCCATCCTCTTCTTCCGATGTCTCCCTACTAATGACTGTTCCTTTAAGGGACGTCATCCAAGATGGCGTCCCTCGAATTCCGATTGGCTGATAGGATTCTATCAGCCAATCGGAATTAAGGTAGGAATTTTCTGATTGGCTGATGGAATCAGCCAATCAGAATCTAGTTCAATCCGATTGGCCGATCCAATCAGCCAATCAGATTGAGCTCGCATTCTATTGGCTGATCGGAACAGCCAATAGAATGCGAGCTCAATCTGATTGGCTGATTGGATCAGCCAATCGGATTGAACTTGATTCTGATTGGCTGATTCCATCAGCCAATCAGAAAATTCCTACCTTAATTCCGATTGGCTGATAGAATCCTATCAGCCAATCGGAATTCGAGGGACGCCATCTTGGATGACGTCCCTTAAAGGAACAGTCATTAGTCGGGAGACATCGGAAGAAGAGGATGGATCCGCGTCGCCTGCTTCAAGATGGACCCGCTCCGCACCGGATGGAAGAAGATCGAAGATGCCGCTTGGAGAAGATGTTTGCCGGTCCGGATGTCCTCTTCTTGCCGGATAGGAGGAAGACTTTGGAGCACCGGATTATGGATCGCCAACCCCCGCTTGGGTTGGATGAAGATCTTGGAGCCAGGACGGATCGGTGATACCTGGATGGTGAAGACAAGGTAGGAAGATCTTCAGGGGATTAGTGTTAGGTTTATTTAAGGGGGGTTTGGGTTAGATTAGGGGTATGTGGGTGGTGGGTTGTAATGTTGGGGGGGGGTATTGTATGTTTTTTTTTACAGGCAAAAGAGCTGAAATTCTTGGGGCATGCCCCGCAAAGGGCCCTGTTCAGGGCTGGTAAGGTAAAAGAGCTTGTAACTTTTTTAATTTAGAATAGGGTAGGGAATTTTTTATTTTGGGGGGCTTTGTTATTTTATTAGGGGGCTTAGAGTAGGTGTAATTAGTTTAAAATTGTTGTAATATTTTTATTATGTTTGTAAATATTTTTTTATTTTCTGTAACTGAGATCTTTTTTATTTTTTGTACTTTAGCTAGTTTATTTAATTGTATTTATTTGTAGCAATTGTGTTTAATTAATTTATTGATAGTGTAGTGTTAGGTTAATTGTAGGTAATTGTAGGTAGTTTATTTAATTATTTTATTGATAGGGTAGTGTTAGGTTTAATTATATCTTAGGTTAGGACTTATTTTACAGGTAAATTTGTTATTATTTTAACTAGGTAACTATTAAATAGTTCTTAACTATTTAATAGCTATTGTACCTGGTTAAAATAATTACAAAGTTACCTGTAAAATAAATATTAATCCTAAAATAGCTATAATATAATTATAATTTATATTGTAGCTATATTAGGATTTATTTTACAGGTAAGTATTTAGCTTTAAATAGGAATAATTTATTTAATAAGAGTTAATTTATTTCGTTAGATAAAAATTATATTTAACTTAGGGGGGTGTTAGTGTTAGGGTTAGACTTAGCTTTAGGGGTTAATACATTTATTAGAATAGCGGTGAGCTCCGGTCGTCAGATTAGGGGTTAATAATTGAAGTTAGGTGTCGGCGATGTTAGGGAGGGCAGATTAGGGGTTAATACTATTTATGATAGGGTTAGTGAGGCGGGTTAGGGGTTAATAACTTTATTATAGTAGCGCTCAGGTCCGCTCGGCAGATTAGGGGTTAATAAGTGTAGGCAGGTGTCGGCGACATTGAGGGGGGCAGATTAGGGGTTAATAAATATAATATAGGGGTCGGCGGTGTTAGGGGTAGCAGATTAGGGGTACATAGGGATAACGTAGGTGGCGGCGATTTGCGGTCGGTGGATTAGGGGTTAATTATTTTAAGTAGCTTGCGGCGACGTTGTGGGGGGCAGGTTAGGGGTTAATAAATATAATACAGGGGTCGGCGGGGTTAGGGGCAGCAGATTAGGGGTACATAAGTATAACGTAGGTGGCGGTCGGCAGATTAGGGGTTAAAAATTTTAATCGAGTGGCGGCGATGTGGGGGGACCTCGGTTTAGGGGTACATAGGTAGTTTATGGGTGTTAGTGTACTTTAGGGTACAGTAGTTAAGAGCTTTATAAACCGGCGTTAGCCAGAAAGCTCTTAACTCCTGCTATTTTCAGGCGGCTGGAATCTTGTCGTTAGAGCTCTAACGCTCACTGCAGAAACGACTCTAAATACCAGCGTTAGAAAGATCCCATTGAAAAGATAGGCTACGCAAATGGCGTAGGGGGATCTGCGGTATGGAAAAGTCGCGGCTGAAAAGTGAGCGTTAGACCCTTTAATCACTGACTCCAAATACCAGCGGGCGCCCAAAACCAGCGTTAGGAGCCTCTAACGCTGGTTTTGACGGCTACCGCCGAACTCTAAATCTAGGCCTGAGTATGCCAATTGTCTGGAAAACCAACTCCCAAACCAGAAATAATACACATGGTGTTAATAAACGTATAGTTACATACACATTGTACCTACTCTTTCATCAGTTGAAATTATACAACAGTTTTACAATTGCTTGAAAGGACAACGCCTATCAACTACATCGGAAAAAGCTGTAAACCCAACTCTTATTCATAAATTCTCTTTTACACTATATCTTAACATATCACTATTTACCGGGTCTAGTTCCATATATTGTATTCGAAAGGCAATAGAAATTAATATATTTTACACAAACAGGGGAAAGAAGATTAAAAAAAAAGGGAGAAAATACACCAACCGAAGACAGTAAAGAACAGGAATATCCTCTGACCTCATTCCCACCTCTCCCCCTCCTCCCCAGCCCCCCCCCCCCCAGCCAAGCCCTTGGGAAATGACCAGCAAGTACTTGTAGCTGAACGTATGGGGTTTTCTTAAATGGGTTAACTAACGTAATTTGTACCGCAAGTGGGCATGATAAAATAAACAACTTCCACAGTCTAAAAAACGAAGCAAGGCATTCATCAGTTGGATTTTGTAAGCTATATTGTTCAAAAGTATATTGAGTGACTAGTGCTCTCTTTAATTCTTTCAGGCTGGGTGCTGTTTTGGCCTTCCAAGATCTTAAAATTAAAATACGACCCAACAAAATGATAGTATGAATTAATTTAAGCCTTTGCTGGGCATTCTGTGCTTTCAACAGAAAAAATATTTCCATCAGTTGAATATCATATTCTAACTTCAGAGTTACTTTCATCCAGTAGAAAACTTTAGCCCAAAACTGGCCAATCTTTGGGCAAGCCCAAAAGCAATGTAGTATATCTGCACTAGGCGCACTACATCGGGTACATGCTTTCCTTGTCTTATACCATCTAGATAATCTATCCGGTGTTAAATAGGTCATTAGTGATAACTTGATCTGTGACTCCCTCCATGAAGTCAGAACCCAGCTTTTCTCTATTACTTTGAAGGAATTCGTTATGACTGAGCCATCTATCTCTGGAAATATATTGCACCATTTTCCAACAATATACTCTACCTGCTCTTCTGAGGGCTTTTGATTGAATAACGAGTAGAATGGACCAGTTGCATAAAACCCTATTCGGAACAGATTAATCCTGGCTTGTATCTCCCGGGATGTCCAGTCTGACCCATACCTCTGCTTTAACTCAGATATCAAATGTCTTACCTGTAGATAAGCATAGAAGTCTTTGTTCACAAGCCCATATTGGTTGCTTAGCTCCTGAAATGAAACCGGTTTAAGGTCCACAGCTACTATTTGGCTGACATATACTAACCCCATAAAAGCCCAGTCTCTGAAAACTCTATCGGACAACCCTGGTGGAAAAGTCGGGTTGCCAATAATTGGTAGATATCTCGAGACATAAGGAGAGCAACCTAATGTCCAACAAAGATTTTGCCATGCTAAATTTATATATCTAAATGTAATTAATGAGAAAATCGTTGAAGGTAAACTAGTAATTGGACAATTTAGGATAGCGTCTAAACGAAAAGGAGCTATCCCAGAAGTCTCCCAAGCAACCGCAGCCACTTGATCTTGTTCTGTTAACCAGTCTACGGCAATCTTAACTTGAATCGCCAAACTGTAAAACTGTATATTAGGAAGACTGAGGCCTGCTGCTTCTTTATTATTCATTAATCTAAAAATTGAAATACGAACCTTTGCACCTTTCCATATAAATTTAGCACTTGCCTTATTGTATTTAATTATATCCACCTTGTGTATAGGTACTGTAATATTCTGAATAAGATAAAACAGTTTTGGAAAGATAATAGTTTTTATAAGCGTAACTCTTGCTGTTAATGAGATGGGTAAATTCATCCAATCTTCCTTTTTTTTCTTACAGTCTGAAATTTTTTTAGAAAAGTTCAGATTATACCATTCCTCCGTATTAATACCTAAATATGATATCTGAGAGGTTTCTCTAAAAGGGTACTTATTATCTTGCTCTCTTTTATTTATCCATAAAAGTTCGGATTTTGATACATTGATTTTATAGCCAGATATTAGACCGAAAGTTTCAAACATATCTAACACAAGAGGGAGCGTCTTCCTAGTATTACTCAGACATAAAAGTATGTCATCTGCATACATTAATACTCTCAATTTCTGGTCGCCTATCTGAATTCCATCCAGTTGTTGGTGAAACCAAATCGCTAATGGTTCTAGCGATATATTAAAAAGTAGTGGGGACAATGGGCACCCTTGCCAAGTGCCCCTTTGTAATACTAGGCGTTGTGACAATTCCCCGTTGACAAGCAACGATGAGTTCGGTGCTGAATAAATTATACGAATGAATGCGTACATCTGCCCGGTCAATCCGCCATATCTCTGTGTCCAGATAATCTGAATTTGTTCCAGAAGTAGTCTAATAAGATCATGATCTTTCTTATATTTTTAGCCAGGTTTCTCCTGACCATAAATCCCGCCTGGTTCTCATGAATTAATAGCCCTAAATGTGGACTCAATCTCTTTGCTAAAATCGTTGCTAACAATTTATAATCCGTATTTAACACGGAAATGGGCCTATATGAATCAGGGAGTTCTGGATCTTTATTTTTTTTTGGAATCAAAGATACTACAGCTGCTGCAAAATTTGTAGAACATTTATTATTCTTAATAAAATAATAATTGAATAACTCTCCCAATAAAGGGACTATCTGCTGTTGGAGGATCCTATAGAATTCTATAGGCAAACAGTCTGGACCTGCTGCTTTGTTAGTTTTAGCTGCCCTGATGGCCGCACTAATCTCCTCTGCCGTGATCGGGCTGTTAATTTCTACCAGTATTTCAGATGGAATTTTAGGTATCTTGATTTTGTCCCAAAAAGTTTTTCTACTATCTACATCATGTTCTTCAGCTCTGTATAACTTGGTAAAATAATCATAAAATACTTTAGAAATGTCTGAGTTATTAGTAAACCTTCCCTTATTAGTTCTGATAGCCGTAATAGTATTCCTATTGGTGACCTTAGTTAACCTAGCCAAGAACTTCGCTGATCTCCCCGCAAAACCGCCATAAATGATTTTTTGTCTTTGTAGTTCTAGCGCAGATTTTTGTTTAGTATAAATATCATAGGCTAATTTAGCATCTATATATTTTTGCCAGTTATCGCATTTCTAAATATACTCTATATGAGTTCTTGACTCGGTTAGATAATTGAAGTTCCTGCTGATTGGCTCTTCTTTTACACTTACACATATCATTTTTAATTTCCCCACGTAAGACAGCTTTAGCTGCGTCCCAGAAAAGTTCAGGTCTATCCTTATATGCAATATTAAATCTAAAGTACTCCTGTCATTGATTGCACAACCAATTTTGAAAATGAACATCATTAACCAAATATTTAGGAAAAAAATTGTTTGATTAGTGGACCTGTCTATTCCGGATGAGTTTAATGTCAAAGAGATCACTGCATGATAGGAGATTACTATATCCCCTATTTCTGTTTTCCACTCAAGACCACTCAAAGATTTTGGAATTAAAAAAAAATCTATCCATGACAGAGACCGTTGGCCCTTTGATAGACACGTAAAAGCTCTCAAATCTGGATGCTGCAGCCGCCAAATATCTATTAGACCCAATTGCGAACACATTTTCTGTAAAATATGAGTTTTCCTCTCCCGTATACATCTAGGGGCTTTACTATCTCTGTCAGGGTAGAATCCGCTATTAAAAAAAAATCCCCCGCTATTATAAGGTTTTGACCCATAAATTTATGTAGATGTTGTACCATCTTATCCCAGAATTTTTTATCAACTATATTCGGACCGTATATATTACATAATACATAACAAGTTTTATTATATGTTAATTCTATAATTATAAAACGACCTTCCTGGTCAATATGCGTAGATTCTATTTTGTATTCAAGAGTCTTATTAAAGAGGATTGCTACACCTCTCTCACGGGCATTATACAGTGCAGCTATGACTTCTCCAACCCATTTGACACGCAGTTTCAGCACCTCGGACACTTTTAGATGTAGCTCTTGTAGAAAAGCAATGTCAATGGAATAATTACTTCAGTGCCAGTTAACACCTATATGCCCGGAGTGGTGATCCCTAGCTGTCACCAATGTAATACAATGTTATAGAATGAGAGTAAACCGGGCGCCAACTAACGGAGGCTAGGTGTGGTAAAATCAAAAGTACAGTAATTTATTACACAGTATATAAAACAATAAACAATAAAATCATGGAACCATGACAATATAAAACCAATAATCATACAATGACAATCAAGCAATACAATATATGATCAGAAATAAACAAAAACAATAACACTTGCAATTCAATAGCAGCAGCTACTTGAAATATAGGCTAGAAAACTATCCAATTTGCAATGATCTAGAAGATTGCCCAGTAAAGGCTGGTGGGCTTGAATCAATACTGATGGAGTACAATCCAATTGGTATGTCCAAATAATGTGTCCTAAAAAACGTGTGAAGTATGTGTCCAAAAAAGTTTTCCGTGCAAAATATATGACAAAAGTGTGAGAAAAATTCTGAGAAAATTCTGAGAAAATTCAAATTAATCCTCCATGCACTCAGTGAAGGTTTAAATTTGAAACAATTTGAAAACATTCAATACACAATCTTCTTAACAGCAGTGATATAAAGAAGATTGTGTATTGAATTTTTTCGAATTTTTTCAACTTTAAACCTTCACTGAGTGCACGGAGGATTGATTTGAATTTTCTCATAATTTTCTCATAATTTTTCTCACACTTTTTTCATATATTTTGCATGGAAAACTTTTTTGGACACATACTTCACACGTTTTTTAGGACACATTATTTGGACATACCAATTGGATTGTACTCCATTAGTATTGATTCAAGCCCACCAGCCTTTACTGGGCAATCTTCTAGATTACTGCAAATTGGATAGTTTTCTAACCTATATTTCAAGTAGCTGCTGCTATTGAATTGCAAGTGTTATTGTTTTTGTTTATTTCTGATCATATATTGTATTGCTTGATTGTCATTGTATGATTATTGGTTTTATATTGTCATGAATCCATGATTTTATTGTTTATTGTTTTATATACTGTGTAATAAATTACTGTACTTTTGATTTTACCACACCTAGCCTCCGTTAGTTGGCGCCCGGTTTACTTCCATTCTAGAAAAGCAATGTCAGGTTTCCATTTTGCTAAATGTTTAGTTATGGCTTTTCTCTTTATTGGGGAAGTTATTCCCCCAACAATCCAAGATGTTACTTTAAGTGGAGCCAACATAACATTTTATAAAAAGCCATTTCTACCTCTCCCACCGATGGATAGGAGGAGAGAGGGCAGGGGGGGGGGGGGGCAAGGGAGAAGGAAGAGTAGACAGGGAGAAGAGGGAAAACCAGAGAAAATGTCACTATAACAACGAGGAGAAAAAAAAAAAACACACATACACACACAAAAGGGACCATAAAAGGGGAAATATTTATTGCCTATTCCATAAAATAAAACCATTCCACAGTACATCCAAAAAAATTAAATAAAAAATATAACCACCATAATTCTCCTGAAAACCAACTCTACCCTCAGAGCCTCATCAAATACCCATTTCTTTGCACAGAGACCTTGTTTCAATTCCTATTATTTAATGTGTAAGTGATACCAGCTTTAGTCACTTGTAGTTTTGCCGGGTATACTAATCGGACATTACATTCTGCTTTCAAAAATCTATCAAAAAAGGGGGACATTTCTCTTCTTTTAGCTGTAGTCTCAACTGAGAAATCTTGAAAAATCATTATTTTGTGTGAGTGAATATTTAAAGCATTAAGTTTCCTATAATATTTCAAGTACAACATTTTATCCTGGTAGTTCACAAATTTAAAGATGACTAGTCTGGGTTTGGGCAGTGTATTATTCTCTCTAGGGATACCTATCCTGTGGGCTCTCTCAATCAAAAATGGGGTGGGCGGAGGCGGGACCAGGAGTGCCTGCGGCAAAGTAACCGACGCAAAAAGTATTAAATCTTTAAATTCCATTGATTCAGGGAGGCCAATCACCTGCAGGTTATTCCGCCTTGACCTGTCCTCTAGGTCCTCTAATCAGGCTTGTAAATGGGTGATGACCTTACCCTGAGCCGTGATAATTGAGTCATAATTGTTTACTTTGTCCTCAATATCAGACACCCTTGTTTCCACCTCGTCCATTCTAACTGTGAATTGCCTCACTTCATCTGTTAAATTAGATATCTCTGATTTTAGATTATCTCTCTTTTATTTCTTTTTTAATTATGTCAAGATGTGGTGTCATCAATTTAACTACTTCTGCCGCTAGCTCAGACATATTATTAAACACAAACGGCTAGATTTAGAGTTTTGTCGGTAAGGACCCGCGTAGCTAACGCCGGCTTTTTTCTGGCCGCACCATAAAAATAACTCTGGTATTGAGAGTCCACATAAAGGCTGCGTTAGGCTCCAAAAAAGGAGCGTAGAGCATATTTAACGCAGCTTCAACTCTCGATACCAGAGTTGCTTACGGACGCGGCCAGCCTCAAAAACGTGCTCGTGCACGATTCCCCCATAGGAAACAATGGGGCTGTTTGAGCTGAAAAAAAACCTAACACCTGCAAAAAAGCAGCGTTCAGCTCCTAACGCAGCCCCATTGTTTGCTATGCGGAAACACTTCCTACGTCTGCACCTAACACTCTAACATGTACGAGTCTAAACACCCCTAGCCTTACACTAATTAACCCCTAATCTGCCGCCCCCGCTATCGTTGACCCCTGCATATTATTATTAACCCCTAATCTGCAGCTCCGTAAACCGCTGCTACTTACATTATCCCTATGTACCCCTAATCTGCTGCCCTAACATCGCCGACCCCTATATTATATTTATTAACCCCTAATCTGCCCCCCACAACGTCGCCTCCACCTGCCTACACTTATTAACCCCTAATCTGTCGACCGGACCTGAGCGCTACTATAATAAAGTTATTAACCCCTAATCCACCTCACTAACCCTATAATAAATAGTATTAACCCCTAATCTGCCCTCCCTAACATCGCCGACACCTAACTTCAATTATTAACCCCTAATCTGCCGACTGGAGCTCACCGCTATTCTAATAAATGTATTAACCCCTAAAGCTAAGTCTAACCCTAACACTAACACCCCCTAAATTAAATATAATTTACATCTAACGAAATTAATTATCTCTTATTAAATAAATTATTCCTATTTAAAGCTAAATACTTACCTGTAAAATAAATCCTAATATAGCTACACTATAAATTATAATTATATTATAGCTATTTTAGGATTAATATTTATTTTACAGGTAACTTTGTAATTATTTTAACCAGGTACAATAGCTATTAAATAGTTAATAACTATTTAATAGTTACCTAGTTAAAATAATAACAAAATTACCTGTAAAATAAATCCTAACCTAAGTTACAATTAAACCTAACACTACACTATCCGATTGGCTGATCCAATGGATCGCCAGCCCCCGCTTGGGTTGGATGAAGATTTTGGAGCCAGGACGGATCGGTGAACCTGGTATGGTGAAGACAAGGTAGGATGATCTTCAGGGGCTTAGTGTTAGGTTTATTTAAGGGGGGTTTGGGTTAGATTAGGGGTATGTGGGTGGTGGGTTGTAATGTTGGGGGGGGGTATTGTATGTTTTTTTTTACAGGCAAAAGAGCTGAACTTCTTGGGGCATGCCCCGCAAAGGGCCCTGTTCAGGGCTGGTAAGGTAAAAGAGCTTTGAACTTTAGTAATTTAGAATAGGGTAGGGCATTTTTTTATTTTGGGGGGTTTATTTCATTGTAGTTATTTGTAGGTATTGTATTTAATTTATTTATTGATAGTGTAGTGTTAGGTTTAATTGTAACTTAGGTTAGGATTTATTTTACAGGTAAATTTGTAATTATTTTAACTATTTTAGCTATTAAATTGTTCTTAACTATTTAATAGCTATTGTACCTGGTTAAAATAAATACAAAGTTACCTGTAAAATAAATATTAATCCTAAAATAGCTATAATATAATTATAATTTATGTTGTAGCTATATTAGGATTTATTTTACAAGTATTTAGCTTTAAATAGGAATAATTTATTTAATAAGAGTGAATTAATTTTGTTAGATTAAAATTATATTTAATTTAGGGGGGTGTTAGTGTTAGGGTTAGACTTAGCTTTAGGGGTTAATACATTTATTAGAATAGCGGCGAGATTCGGTCGGCAGATTAGGGGTTAATAATTGAAGTTAGGTGTCGGCGATGTTAGGGAGGGCAGGTTAGGGGTTAATAAATATAATATAGGGGTCGGCGGTGTTAGGGGCAGCAGATTAGGGGTACATAGCTATAATGTAGCTGGCGGCTCTTTGCGGTCGGCAGATTAGGGGTTATTTATTGTAGGTAGGTGGCGGCGACATTGTGGGGGGCAGGTTAGGGGTTAATAAATATAATATAGGGGTCGGCGATGTTAGGGCAGCAGAGTAGGGGTACATAGGGATAATGTAGCTGGCGGCGGCGTGCGGACGGCAGATTAGGGGTTAATAAGTGTAGGTAGCTGGCGGCGACGTTGTGGGGGCAGATTAGCGGTTAATAAATATAATATAGGGGTCGGCGGTGTTAGGGGCAGCAGATTAGGGGTACATAAGGATAACGTAGGTGGCGGTCGGCAGATTAGGGGTTAAAAATATTTAATCAAGTTGCGGCGATGTGGGGGGACCTCGGTTTAGGGGTACATAGGTAGTTTATGGGTGTTAGTGTACAGTAGTTAAGAGCTTTATGAACCGGCGTTAGCCCAGAAAGCTCTTAACTACTGACTTTTTTCTGCGGCTGGAGTTTTGTCGTTAGAATTCTAACGCTCACTTCAGACACGACTCTAAATACCGGAGTTAGAAAAATCCCATTGAAAATATAGGATACGCAATTTAGGTAAGGGGATCTGCGGTATGGAAAAGTCGCGGCTGAAAAGTGAGCGTTAGACCCTTTTTTGAGTGACTCCAAATACCGGAGGTAGCCTAAAACCAGCGTTAGGAGCCTCTAACGCTGGTTTTCACGGCTACCGCCAAACTCTAAATCTAGGCCAAAGTTAGTCATTCCCCCCTCTTGTGAAGTATCAAGAGACATGTCATTATTTTTGGTATTACCTCTCTTATCCTTTACCGTAGGCGGCATTTTTGGTGAAGTACCTTTCTGAGAGGAAACAAATCTATCCATTCACCTCCGTATTTGTGTGCACTCAAATATGTAAATTAATATTTAATCTATATAGATAGTCCCATAAGGGGTATCGTGAAAGAAAGAATTTTTTTTTTTGTATGTGTAGTGTGAACCACACCAAAAATACAACAAAAGTGCTGTGTGAAGAAGCCCCAAAACACAATAAAAAAAAAAAAGGGAAGAAGAAGAGTCTCAATTAGACCCTATACACTCTACGTGAAATAAAAAAATGCCTGCCTAAAAAATTCAAATGTTATAGTTTAAAATAATACCATTCTAAAGAAGGGTCGGGTTTCACACTCTGCTTACCTTACTTCAGAGTATGTCTGGATACCCTAACCCCCTAAGCTGAAATGCCCGACAAGACTTGGGAGTACTTTTTAAACCAATAAAAAATTTACCAATATTTGTCTCCCAAAATTTATGAACTTATGCCCAACCTTAATTATCTTCAGTTGGTATAGAACTATATGACTACTTCTCTACAAAGATCAGTTTCAATAGAGATCCACAGTTAAAACATATCCGGATCGTGGCTTCATCCTGTCTAATATTAAAGAACACACAACTAACGTTATAGTGTCTGTAGACAAATGGATACAAACAGTACGAAAACAAGATACTTTTTGTATAGACTTAATAAGAGCTGTTTCCCTTCCTATGAAAGATTCAAGTGTTCAACTCGTAAGCCAGTCCCACAGCTATTTACCAACGTCTCTTATAGAATAACAGAACAGAAAGATATGTCTTTTATAAGCTCACCGCCCCTTGGACCACCACAGGGAGGCTTATGCTGCACTCTCCTCAACACTCGGTACACTGGTGGCAAAAGAAAGCCTCTAAACGGTGAACCTTTTACAGCGCAAGGGTATTCACTGCATACCCGACTTCTGTCCTTATAGTGCGCTCTGGAGTAATGTTATTATCTTTGTCTCCCGGCTCCAGTGGTATGGCTCACACCCGATTATTCATGAGCTTATTGATCTTATTGTTCCTGCACCGGTACGTTGTGCTCCCGGGCCGATAACCTGCGGCCCCTAAGCGATACCAAGGTACGCCCCTTTACACTTTCGAACAGCGGCTCCAGCCAGACCAGCAAACCAGCAAATCTGTCATCTGTCCGGGGCTCCCTCTCTGCGGACTCAATGAGCCTCAGGCAATACCAGCGTAAATATGTTGAGATGGTGGGACGTCAGTTCCTGCCCAGATTGTGTCGGACCTGGATATCGGGCTCACCACCTTGTCTCTCTCTTCTGTGTTTCTTCTTTGAACGGCGCTTGCTTACCCACAATGAGGGCCGTTTCACACTGTTCCTGCAGTTAGCTCACGTTAGTCCAATGGGTACCCTCTTCTTTGAACAGCGCTTGCTTACCCACAATGAGGGCCGTTTCACACTGTTCCTGTGGTGAGCTCACATTAGTCCAATGGGTACCCTCTGGTCCTACTAACCTGAAGTGTCATCTCTGAACAGTGGCAGTGTTTCTTCTTTGAACGGCGCTTGCTTACCCACAATGAGGGCTGTTTCACACTGTTCCTGCAGTTAGCTCACGTTAGTCCAATGGGTACCCTCTGGTTTCAATGGCTTGACCATAGGGTACCCATTGGACTAATGTGAGCTAACCGCAGGAACAGTGTGAAACGGCCCTCATTGTGGGTAAGCAAGCGCTGTTCAAAGAAGAACACTGCCACTGTTCAGAGATGACACTTCAGGTTAGTGGGACCAGAGGGTACCCATTGGACTAACATGAGCTAACCGCAGGAACAGTGTGAAACAGCCCTCATTGTGGGTAAGCAAGCGCCGTTCAAAGAAGAACACTGCCACTGT
This sequence comes from Bombina bombina, assembly GCF_027579735.1. Lineage (NCBI taxonomy): Eukaryota > Metazoa > Chordata > Amphibia > Anura > Bombinatoridae > Bombina > Bombina bombina. Next base: position 162,636,272 of record NC_069506.1, on the reverse strand, counting down.
TCAGAGATGACACTTCAAGTTAGTGGGACGCCATCCAGCAAAACCCCCACACTCCCGATACACAGGACAGGCTGTAACAAAACACAGGGGAGGTGTGTCGCCGGTTCCATTCCGGATTGGGTCAGCCTGTAGATACTAGACCTACACCCTCTTCTCGTAGAGACCAAACCCCTGCTCTGACAAACCAGCAGGGGGAGTACTGCCAAGTACTATGCTGCTTCCAGAGGGGTCCAGCGTTAAAGGTTCCCTTTTTCCATTGGAATGCCGTAATACCTGTGCTCAGACTGACTCCGGTTGTTTCACTCAGTCTGTCTTAGTTTCACTGTCTTTGAAAGTTTTTTGTGGTGGTGCACTTTAGCAAAAAGGGCACTGTTATGCCAAGTAGGGACTTCTCCTCCGTGATCGTTAAGATACTGGGGGCTAGTTATCAAGCCGTCTACTTTTCTGGCTTCGCCGGCCCAATACGTCCGCCTAAGCTCGCCTACCTTCGCCGCCGCGGACCTTGAATACGTTCGCCTAAGTTATCAAATAAAGCTGTCAAAAAGCCGCGGGGCGATGAGCAGCGGACTGTGACAGTTATCACTCATCCGATCTCGCTGCCCTTCGGCTTTTTCCCAGCTTTATTGCTAGCCTGTCACTAAGCACTCACACTAAACTGCACTGTTCTGCCCCCTATACCGGCGCCCCCGGAGCCCCCCGCAACTAAATAAAGTTACTAACCCCTAAACCGCCGCTCCTAGACCCTGCCGCAACTCTTATAAATGTATTAACCCCTAAACCGCCGCTCCCGGACACCGCTGCCACCTACATTATACCTAGTAACCCCTATCCTGCCCCCCCTATACCGTCGCCCTCTATTATAAAATTATTAACCCCTATCCTGCTGATCCCACACCTCTCCGCAACTAAATAAATAGTTTAACCCCTAAACCGCCGCTCCATGAACCCGCCGCAACCTATAATAAATTTATTAACCCCTATCCTGCCCCCCACTACGCCGCCGCCACTGTAATAAAATGATTAACCCCTAAACCTAAGTCTAACCCTAACCATAACGCCCCCCTAACTTAAATATTAATTAAATAAATCTAAATAAATTAAATCTTATTAACTAAATGAATCCTATTTAAAACTAAATACTTACCTTTAAAATAAACCCTAATATAGCTACAATATAAATAATAATTATATTATAGCTATCTTAGGATTTATTTTTATTTTACAGGTACCTTTCAATTTATTTTAACCATGTACAATAACTATTAAATAGTTATTAACTATTTAATAGCTTACCTAGCTAAAATAAAGAGAAATGTACCTGTGAAATAAATCCTAACCTAAGTTACAATTACACCTAACACTACACTATACTTTAATAAATTATTCCTATTTAAAAATAAATACTTACCTGTAAAATAAACCCTAAGATAGCTACAATGTAATTAATAATTATATTATAGCTATCTTAGGATTTATATTTATTTTACAGGTAACTTTGTATTTATTTTAGCTAGTTAGAATAGTTATTAAATAGTTATTAACTATTTAATAACTACCTAGCTAAAAGAAATACAAAATTACCTGTAAAATAAATCCTAACTTAAGTTACAATTAAACCTAATACTACACTATCATTAAATTAACTAAATAAACTACCTACAAAGAACTACAATGAAATACAATTACATAAACTAACTAAAGTACAAAAAATAAAAAAAGCTAAGTTACAAAAAATAAAAAATTAAGTTACAAACATGTTAAAAATATTACAACAATTTTAAGCTACTTACACCTAATCTAAGCCCCCTAATAAAATAACAAACCCCCCCAAAATAAAAAAAATCCCTACCCTATTCTAAATTACATAAATTTCAAAGCTCTTTTACCTTACCAGCCCTTAAAAGGGCCATTTGTGGGGGCATGCCCCAAAAAGTTCAGCTCTTTTGCCTGTAAAATAAAAATACAACCCCCCCCCCAACATTAAAACCCACCACCCACATACCCCTAATCTAACCCAAACCCCCCTTACAAAAACCTAACACTAATCCCCTGAAGATCATCCTACCTTGAGTCGTCTTCACTCATCCGAGCCACCGATGGAACTGAAGAGGACATCCGGAGCGGAAGAAGTTAATCCTCCAAGCGGCGCTGAAGAAATCTTCCATCCGATGAAGTCATCATCCAGGCGGCGCTGAAGAAGTCTTCGATCCGGCCGATGTCATCTTCAAAGAGGCGCTGAAGAGGTCTTCTATCCGGGCGAAGTCATCTTCCAAGCCGGGTCTTGAATCTTCCTTCCGCCGACGCGGAACCACCTTCTTCACCGACGGACTACGACGAATGACGGCTCCTTTAAGGGACGTCATCCAAGATGGCGTCCCCTCAATTCCGATTGGCTGATAGGATTCTATCAGCCAATCGGAATTAAGGTAGGAAAATCTGATTGGCTGATGGAATCACGTTTCCAATTGTTTTAATAGATATGTGGTATCTTTGAGGTAAGCCCGGGTTTTCTTTACTGTGGATTGAATTAGGTGATCATTGAGATATGGGCTGGAGGAATGATCTACTGGCTGAAACTATGGGCCTCTCCTGTGGGTGATATATTAATTTATTATATTATGGCACAGTGTAAAGGATGGGTACCTTAACATATGGAGTAATCAAAAATTCTCTCCTCTCCTTTTCCAAAAAGCCTTGCTGAAATCCCATATATATGATGGAATCTATTTGCTTTTTGAATTTGGTTTAATTGTGTGCTAATTTTTGGTATACCTGGTGGTCTTCTAGTTGTATTATGTCATTATGATAATCCTAGTAATTCATGAGGACTATAGCCTTTTTCGGCTGGCCTTATGTTTAAGGCAATATCATTTTATAAAGTTTCAATGGCTTTCCTTTCCTTAATTGTCAGATTGGGTGATCATTTAATGCTGCATAGATCTTTAGTCAATTTTTGAGTCTGATATATGTTTTTATGCTGGGGCTATAGTTGATGGGGTCAAAGCAACTAGGTTTTTTAAAAGGATACCGAACCTTTGTTATGAAAATGCTCCTTGAGTTTTAATTGTCTTTGAAAACAGGTTATGTCATCTGTGATTGTAGTAAGCTTTGTTCACCTTCAAATTGACCATGGTGTTATAGTGCTCTATCTGCTGCAGGGGGCTCTTACATTTAAACTTTGCCCTTCAGAGCTGTGGTCTCTGGTGCACAGTCTGGAGCGGGTCGTAACCCTTAAAAAAAGTTGTAAGTTTGTTGCTCCTGCACCTTTATTGTCAGGTCTAGGTGGAAGAGTTGAAGGGATTCCCATTATGTGAGGTTCTCTATTCATGTCTGATGAATCTCCTCCACTTGTATCAACTGTGTCTTTGTCAACATATACATATATATTTTGTTCTAATTAGTTAAAATTACATTAATATTAAGTTAAATTAAGCTTAACTAGAAGAAAGCATATTTAATTTTAAATTCAGGAATTTATAATATGATCCTCGTTTGGCCTGGTATATATGTATAGATTTACACATAAGTGACTTCATTTGTAAGATTCTCCCTGCTCGATTAGAACTAGTGATGATATATTTTTGTTAAAGGGACACTGAACCCAAATTTTTTCTTTCGTAATTCAGCTAGAGCATGGCATTTTAAGCAACTTTCTAATTTACTCCTATTATCAAATTTTCTTTATTCTCTTGGTATCTTTATTTGAAATGCAAGAATGTAAGTTTAGATGCCGGCCCATTTTAGGTGAAAAACCTGGGTTGTCCTTGCTGATTGGTGGATACATTCATCTACCAATAAAAAAGTGCTGTCCAGAGTCCAGAACCCAAAAAAAAGCCTAGATGCCTTCTTTTTCCTAACCCTAATAAAGATAGTAAGAGAACAAAGAAAATTTGATAATAGGAGTAAATTAGAAAGTTGCTTAAAATTGCATGCTCTATCTGAATCACGAAAGAAAAAATGTGGGTTCAGTGTCCCTTTAAGTATGCCACATGCAATAATCGCTTTTGTCTATCACACATAATTTTATCATTATAACACTCATAGTAGCCAAAACAACAAAAACTTTGTCACACAAGTGTGCTCAATACAGCACATATAATGATCTCTTAAGTATAACACTCATAATTTTGTTATTATGGCACCATGGTAACATTTATTGCAACCATAACAATGGGCACTTAACTACACTCATCGTTATCATGTAATGAATCATAATGATGACATCACATCCAGTCATATCCAGTTCCACCTCTGCCTTTCTTTTTGCACATGTCATCATTTAGGTGGTATGTTTTTTATGTATGAATAGCATTAATATTTCACATATTGATTCTCTGAGGAAGGGGATTGTAATATCGCTGAAACATCACATTAAATTTTGGTTTCTTAACTCACTATTCGAGTGCTTGGCAACTTTTTCATATTTGGATTCACCATAGCACTCAGGTGTTTCCCTACCTCCTTCACACCAGGATTATTCTATTTTAGAATGTGCAAATTTCTATTTTATTCAAACTGTGACCTAGGTCTTGCATTGTAACCTAACATGTTTTTACGATGGAGATGAGCCAACAAGAGAAAGCACCTCTAGCATTAATTGTGCTACAAATATAAAAATCAACGTCAAACCAAGTGGACATTGTTTATATAGAAGATGCAACAAGAATACATTTTGCGCCCATATCCAAAACCACTTATATCACCTTTATAACCCAGGGTGTATTTGGCCTATACCAACTAGATCTGTGCCAATGGCAGCAATATTAAGAGGACAGCAAAATTTGAGAAGTGGTTCTATAGCATAATGCCTTCCCACCTATTACAACACAACGAACCCATAGCCATCTAAAAGTGTGCATCAATGGCTTCTTGTTGTGATGTTTATGAGGCAAATATTTGCTAAAATTTTTGGGTGTTAGGAAGTTTTGAGGTAGCAGCATATTTCCAGTGCCTAGGGCAACACAACAATATCACCAATAAAAGATATTGGGCCAGATTACTAGTGGAACGCTATCATTAGGGGGAGGAGCGTAAGCGTGATCGCAAGATGGTGGTGTTTTTTATGATCAAATCCATATTACAAGTGGCACGCTGTTAAAATTACCACAAATTTGTTTGCGCAAACTCGTGGTCATTTTAAGCTCTACATATTTTCTAAGGGTAGTGTTGAGTGGTAATTTGCTCTTGTATTACAAGTTTAAAATAAATGCGATCATGCAAATGGAATCACATTTACCGCTCGAACTTCAAAGAGTTTGTCCAGAGGAATCAGTTGCACTAATCTACACTATGAACCCCTAAAAAACCACCCCCACATCGGGAACTACCACTTTACTCTACTAACCCCTAAACTGCCACACACCCCACCGTAAAGTGAGCTTCTAAACTGTTAACCCCTAAACTGCCACACACCCCACCTCAAAGTAAGCTTCTACACTATTAACCCCTAAACCCGCACATTGCAAAGTCCCCACTACACTATTAACCCCTAAACCACCAGCCCCCCCAACACAAAATAACCTACTAATCTAACACCCCTAAATTAATCCAAAATAGACTAGCCCTACTTTTACCAACAAAAAAAAGAACTAACTTTAAAAAAAAAAAAAAAAGGAACCTGTGAAAGTAAAATAAATCTAACCTTACCTTTTAAAAAGACAAACTTACCATTAAAACAAAAATAAATCAGCGCTGTTTAACATATAAACAAGACAATATGCAGTAAATTTGGTCTATAGGCAAATGAGTAATATATCACAATATATAGCAATAAATTACACTATATAGCTCCTTCTAGTACAGGCAAATAGTCCAATATTACCCCTGTTGTCCGGAATAAGTTCTGTGAAAGTAGTCCAAGTGAAATCACTTTCCCTCTATCAGTCGATGCAGCTTTCATTCACTGGTATTTCCATAGACCAGAGGAGATCACAAGCACTATTTTCGAATAGGAAAGCGCAAATATGGCTGAATAGATATATTCATAAAACAAAAGTAATACATAAGCACTTGCATTAAAATTTAAGTTGTTCAACATCCACAATGGGTACAGTTCTCTAGTGTGACAGATAGCTAGGTTTTGGGTCCCCCTAAGAACTGATCATCACAAGTCTTATCCTCGCCGACCGCGAGTAAGTTGGCATTTGATGTCACTTCCGGCCGAAGCATCCCCCAGCAAGAGGGTGAATCTCAGTTCCAGTAGCCGTGTGTCACATCAGCTGTTTCTTCCGCAAAACCTTACGCATTCCGTCTGGATCACGGCTGAACTTTTTCAAAGGTACTAGCACTTTCCGAAACCTAGCTATCTGTGACGCTAGAGAACAGTACCTATTGTGGATGTTGAACGTCTTAAATTTTAATGTAAGTGCTTATGTATTACTGCACTTTTGTTTTATAAATAAATCTATTCAGCCATATTTGCGCTTTCCTATTCAATTTCTAAAACTTACCATTACTGTTTTAAAAAAAAAAACTACAATTATCAAAAAATAAAAAAAACTTAACATTATAAAAAAATAACAAATTACCAAAAATAAAAAAAAGAGTTATGCCTATTCTAAACCCACAAAATAAAAAATACACCCCAAAATAAAAAATAACTATTCTAAAACTAAGCTACAAATAGCACTTCAAAAGGCATTTTATAGGGCATTTCCCTAAAGTGATCAAGCCCTTTTTGTGAAAATAAAAACTTACACCTTCTAACGGGATGAAGATAGAATGTCGCCCCCATCATCTTTGGTAAGCACCATCTTGGGGTTTAGTGTTAATTATTTATTTTTTTGTCGTTGGGTGAGTTTTTTTTTTTTTAAAGATTAGGTTGTTTTTTTTCCCTAGGCAGCAAAAGAGCTAAATGCCCTTTTCAGGGCACTTTTTAGAGTAGATGTTAGAAGGTGTAATTTATTTGTTTCCACAAAATGAGCTAGATCACTTTAGGTCAATGCCCTACAATAGGCCCTTTTAAGGGTTATTTGTAGTTTAGTATTAGAAAAGTTTCTTTTTTATTTTGGGGTGGGTTTTTTATTTTGGGCCTTTAGAATAGGCATAACTCATTTTATTTTTGGTCATTTGTTATTTTTTGTAATGTTAGGTTGGTTTTTTTAGTAATGTTTTTAAGCAATGTAAGTGATTTTTGGTAATAGTAGGTTTATTTTTTTTAAACAGTAATTGTAGTTTGTTTTTTTAAAAGGTAAGATTAGATTTTTTTTACTTTCACAGGTAAGTTTTATTTTTTTTAAAAATAGTTAGTATTTTTTGGTTATGGTAGATTTAGTCTATTTTGGGTTAACTTAGGGGGTGGTAGGTTAGGGGTTTTAGATGTAAGTGGGTTACTTTGCGTTCCCGGGATAGCAGTTTAGGGGTTAATAGTGTATAGGGTTACTTTGCATTGGGGGCTGGTGTTTTAGGAGTTAATAATGTAGTGGGGACTTTGTGGTGGGCTATGTGGTAGTTTAGGGGTTATTAGAGTATGGGTCTTATGGCGATTCGGCTTAGCGTGCAAGTAGGGTGTTAGGTTTTTTCCCACTTTTTTTCTCCATTGACTTCTATTGGGGAATAGGTTATTGAGCACGCAATAGTGTAATTTCAGCTCTTTGCTCGTCGGGTTAGTGCTGGAGCAATAACTTTTTACTTTCAAGTCGTAATACCAGCACAACCCGGCAAGAGTAAAAGGTTTACTGCTAGCACAGTTACCATTCTAGCAAAAGTGCTAATTAGCGTTCCACTTGTAATCTAGTCCATTGTGTTTGCAAACACACAATGAAAATCATCACCAATCATGCAAGATACATAAATTATATGGAAATTGTTTTTTTTTTGTGATTAAATGAACATTAACCACTAAATACATTTTATAAACATAGCATTGAGGTTTTCCCCTGTCTTATGAGCGTCCATGTTGAAATCTAGCTGTCACCCGTGCTGATGTGTTAGCACATGTGCTGCAATTCTCCTTCAGATACCTGCAGTGAAACCTAGGTTTCAAAATGGCAGCACCCATTAATAAGAGGGAGATACATTAAATGTATGTAGTAAGTAAGGTCCCTTTAAATGTAATACAAAAAAGAAAGGTAGAATAATTGCGTTGCATGTTTTGTTGAGTTGTGAGAAAGCGAATGTAATTTTTAAAGCAAGTAAGTTTTGCAAATAAAATAAATGTTATTGATTAGGGCTCATGAATTTTAGTTCCTTACTTTTTTATCACTGAGTCCGGATACTGTATCAACATATTCCTCTTGGATCATAAAAGCTGCCAAGTTTGCAGTGTAGCTGGCCAAGAAAATAACTGCAAAAAATGCCCAGATGAGAACCATGATTTTGCTTGTTGTGCCTTTAGGGTTTTCTACTGGAACGGAGTTGTTAAAAACCAAAGCCCAAAGCAGCCAAATGGATTTGCCAATAGTGAACTTGGACCCTCCAGGACCTGAAAAATAATATATCAGAGTTATATTTTACTTTCAGATTCAATACCACAAGTGTTTCTTACTCTCAAAAGGATTAATGGTCTTTGAAAAAAGCAAATAATAATCAAGTAGTTATTTAAAGGGACAGTTAACACCTAAAATGTTATTGTTTAAAAAGATAGGTTATCTATTTGTTTACCATTCCCCAATTTTGCATAACCAACATATTAATATACTTTTTACCTATATGATTACCTTGTATCTAAGCTTCTGCAGACGGTTTCCTAATCTCAGATCTTTTGACAGACTTGCATTTCAGGCAATTAGTGCAGACTGTTAAATACCTCCACTAGAGTGAGCACAATTTTATTTATATGGCACACATTAACTAACAGTACATGTTATTAGCTATTCACAGTCAGACAGGGAGATAAGAGGTGGACTGCAGAGTCTTAGAAATCAGCCTATGAGCCTACCTAGGTTTAGCCTTTAACAAAAAAATACCAAGAGAAAAAAAAGCTAATTTAATGATAAAAGTAAATTGGAAAGTTGTTTAAAATGACATGCCCTACCTGAATCATGAGAGTTTAATTTGGACTTTATTTTTCCTTTAAATGTATTTATTAGCATTTTAAGACAAATGTCAAATTAACAGTATACTGTTCCACTATATGTAAAGAAAAACTAAAGTAATAAATGATGCTTATATCAGATTATAGTGGATTCATAATATATTATTTTTAATACCTTATAGTAATTATTTTTATAGACATGTTTCCAAAGTGTATGACTATAATATTAGTTTTATACAGAATTAAAATAATTCTCATTTATGCTTCAATATGTACAGGGAGTGCAGAATTATTAGGCAAGTTGTATTTTTGAGGATTAATTTTATTATTGAACAACAACCATGTTCTCAATGAACCCAAAAAACTCATTAATATCAAAGCTGAATAGTTTTGGAAGTAGTTTTTAGTTTGTTTTTAGTTATAGCTATTTTAGGGGGATATCTGTGTGTGCAGGTGACTATTACTGTGCATAATTATTAGGCAACTTAACAAAAAACAAATATATACCCATTTCAATTATTTATTTTTACCAGTGAAACCAATATAACATCTCAACATTCACAAATATACATTTCTGACATTCAAAAACAAAACAAAAACAAATCAGTGACCAATATAGCCACCTTTCTTTGCAAGGACACTCAAAAGCCTGCCATCCATGGATTCTGTCAGTGTTTTGATCTGTTCACCATCAACATTGCATGCAGCAGCAACCACAGCCTCCCAGACACTGTTCAGAGAGGTGTACTGTTTCCCTCCTTGTAAATCTCACATTTGATTATGGACCACAGGTTCTCAATGGAGTTCAGATCAGGTGAACAAGGAGGCCATGTCATTAGATTTTCTTCTTTTATACCCTTTCTTGCCAGCCACGCTGTGGAGTACTTGGACGCGTGTGATGGAGCATTGTCCTGCATGAAAATCATGTTTTTCTTGAAGGATGCAGACTTCTTCCTGTACCACTGCTTGAAGAAGGTGTCTTCCAGAAACTGGCAGTAGGACTGGGAGTTGAGCTTGACTCCATCCTCAACCCGAAAAGGCCCCACAAGCTCATCTTTGATGATACCAGCCCAAACCAGTACTCAACCTTGCTGGCGTCTGAGTCGGACTGGAGCTCTCTGTCAGGGTTTAGGGTGCACTGTTTCTTTAATTAGAGATCAACCAATCACAACCTTCTCACTCCCATAAAACACCTGATCACTAAGCACACCTTGCTTAGTATTTTGTTATTCTCCTCAGAGTAACACTGAGCCTCTCAGTTCTCTGTAAGTTTCTAAATTGAATCTTATCTCCTCTACAACTGGAGTTATTTCTTTCAAGAACATTTTACTACGAATCTCCCAGTGTATTCCAGCCTGTTACAACTTCTTCAATATTGGAAATCTAAGTTTGGGCAAGTACTTACATTTATTCAAGACTGTCTGTTATTTGTGGACTTACGCTACCTGTACCATCTTATGTGCTCATATGTTATTTTAAACAACCTTGTGGCTCCCATTAAGAATAACCGGTTATTGAAGTTCTAAACAGTTATAACTTATCTGTTCCGTTTCATTAACATTATCTTGTTTTCGGCTGCACCGGAGAATCGTGACGTCACACGCTGTCAGTCAGCCGGCTTCAGCGTGTCTCAACTCCTGCTGCACTCGCAGCGTACAGAACCCGGAAGTGTTTGTCACTACCTACCGCACTCACAGTTTGCAAGGTACAATACCTCGTTTGCATTATAACTTTTTTTTGCTGAATTTCTCCATTATGTGATTCTATCTAAATTACCTTGGATAAGACTTACTTGCTGTGAATACAATTTCTTCATATTACGCATTCAATTATTAATTACTCCTTACTTATTCATTTGGAAAGTTTCACCTATTCCATAACCTCTTATATTTTACAAGCCTGTTTATTCCAAGATTTATTTTGATATTATTCCTAATATTGCAGATTATACTATAGTGTGTATTTTATGCAGGGAATCATTAATCTTAGATTAACTGCACATATATCTATATGGGTTTACCAAGTAATAGTATTCTCATTTGATACTGTGCTACAAACCTATATCACATTCATCCATACTAAGCAGGCTTGAATCTTACATAATACTAAGCCATAAAAGAAAATGGAACCTGCTGATATTCCCCAAGTAGTCTATAACCTGAGTCAAAAGGTAGACAAAATGGGACAGGCTATCCTGGACTTACAGCTTGAAAATCAGGTTCTCAGAGAACTTATAAAGGAGGTAAAAGAACAACAAACCCCCAGTTCTGAACCACAGATAAGCTTGCCAGAATTATATAATGGTGATAGGAAAACCTACAGGCAGTTTAAAAATGCTTGCTACTTGCTCTTTAATTTAAAACCAAAAACTTACCCCACTGACAGGGTAAGGGTTTTGTCCACAATATCATTTCTAAGATCCGAACCCAGAATTTGGGCAGATCATTTGTGTGAAACAAATGACCCTCTACTAGACTCACTAACAAATTTTTTTCAAGCTATGGATGAGCTATATAGAGATACTGATATTCAACTAACGGCTGAACAGAAGATGAGGAGCTTAAAACAAGGAAAAAAGACAGTGGAAGAATATACCACTGAATTTAAGCTGTACGCATCAGATTCAGCATGGAGCTTGGTTTCTCTCAGAAACCAATTTAGATTGGGATTGTCTGATCCCGTCAAGGATGAGCTAGCTCGTATAGAGCTTCCAAGTACCTTGGATGCCTTAATGAAAGTCACAACCCAAATCGACCGTAGGCTCAGGGAACGCAAAGCGGAACGTGGTCATTTTGATCCAACATTTAAAGCCACCACCTCCACCTATGCACATACAAAATCCCCTCCTACGGAGCATGTAACCCCCATGGAAATACGAGTTATACGTGGACCATTAACTCCTGAAGAAAGGATAAGGAGAAGAACCAATCACCTCTGTATGTATTGTGCGAATCCCAGTCATACAGTTACGGACTGCCCAACACTACGAAAAAATAAAAAGAGTAAGTTTGTTCATATAAACAATACTCAAAGTATAGATAAACAAATTTCTTACTGCAAACTATCTCTCCTTTTGCAGTGGGACCTTAAGAGATTGTCTACATCTGCCATCGTTGACTCTGGAGCCTTTGGCAACTTTATAGATAATTCTACTGTATTGAAAAATAAAATACCTATTGTGTTGAAGAAAACACCAGTCTCAATCAAAGTTATTGATGGCTCTGTGATTGCAAATAGTCCTATAACACACAACACAATACCTATATTAGTCATTACTGAGGATGGACACACCGAATATATAACATTCGATGTAATTCCATCACCCCATTTTCCTATAGTATTAGGTTTATACTGGCTACAGACACACAATCCTCATATTGATTGGACTACTTTAACTGTTACCTTCCAATCAAAATTTTGTGAAAACACTTGCTTTCCACATCATAAAATACTTCACACAGAATTAGAACAGATACAAATACCGGAACCATACCAGGACTTCATAGAGGTCTTTAGCAAAGTTGAGGCTGAAACTCTTCCACCCCATCGAGTATATGATTGCCCAATTGAATTAATTCCAGGTGCAACATTACCGGTTGGTCATTTGTATCCATTGAGTCACCCAGAGTTGATACATCTAAAACAATACTTACAAGATAATCTACGGAAGGGTTTTATCAGACCCTCTTCTTCACCCACAGCAGCCGGAATGTTCTTTGTAACCAACAAAGACACATCCCTTAGGCCGATAATAGATTATCGAGAGCTTAATAAACGGACGGTAAAAAACCGTTATCCGTTACCTCTCATCCCGGAATTAATTGAAAGATTAAGTAATGCTACCATCTTTACTAAGTTGGACTTGCGCGGGGCATACAATCTCATACGTATAAGGGAAGGAGACGAATGGCTCACAGCATTCAGAACTCGGTATGGACTCTATGAGTACCTAGTGATGCCATTCGGTCTTTGTAATGCCCCCGCAACGTTCCAACACTTCATTAATGATATTTTCCGGGATTTATTAGACATATGTCTAGTAGTATACTTAGACTACATCTTAATCTACTCCAACAACTTGACAGAACATATAAAACATGTCCGTTGGGTATTAGCTCGTTTACAAACGCATAAACTATATGCCAAATTAGAAAAGTGTTCATTCCACAATACCACTATCTCATTCTTAGGCTACACTATATCTCCTGACGGTATCGAAATGCAAACCGAGAAGGTTGATTCAGTGAAAAATTGGCCAACTCCTAAAGACAAAAAGTCTCTCCAAAGGTTCTTAGGGTTTGCCAATTATTACAGAAAATTTATAAAGAATTTTTCTTCAATAGTGAGACCACTCACACAACTTACTGGTTCAACTCAACAATTCCATTGGAATCAAACTCATTCCAAAGTATTTGACTTCTTGAAACAAACTTTCACAGAAGCACCCATACTTAAATTTCCGAATGTTGATTTACAATATGTACTGGAAGTTGATTCCTCAGACTTTGCGATTGGTGCAGTACTTTCACAACAGAAAACATCCAAAGATCCTTTACATCCAATCTCCTATTTCTCAAAAAGTATGACATTAGCAGAGAGGAATTACGCAATAGGAGACAAAGAATTACTCGCCATCCGCAAATCGTTAGAATTCTGGAGACACTTACTAGAAGGTGCAAAAATGCCCTTCATAATTTACACGGACCACAAAAATCTCCAATACCTGCAAAATAACAAAACTCTATCAGCTAGACAGGTAAGGTGGAGTCTCTACTTTGCAAGATTCGACTTCCAAATCCTATACCACCCTGCAAACAAAAATGGAAAAGCGGATGCACTCTCTCGACAATTATCCGAACCTATTCCTAATGAAAATCCTAGATCTATAATTCCTTCTGAACGCTTCATCGGATTAACTTCAGACTTTCTTACTGATGTAAAGAACTCTTCGAAAAATTCACCCACAGACACTAAGGTTCCTTTGGAACTGAAAGACGGATTATACTACTACAAGAATATGATCTATATTCCTAAAGATTTGAGACATCAAATCCTACAACACCACCATGATTCACCCTTAGCTGGTCATCCAGGGGAATCACGCACCATCAAACTTATAACAAGGACATATTGGTGGCCTCAGTTGAGGGAAACTGTCTCAAGTTACATAAAGAGTTGTGTTACTTGTCAAGTATGCAAAACAGAGCGGAAATTACCGTACGGGCTTTTAATATCCATTCCAACTTCTGACAGACCCTGGAAACAAGTAGGAGTTGACTTTATTGTGGATCTACCTCCATCAAAAAATTATACCACTATCATGGTAGTTGTTGACAGTTTCACCAAAATGTCGCATTTTATCCCATTTCATAAACTTCCCACTTCAGCGGAAACAGCTAAACTATTCATACAACATGTGATTCGGCTTCATGGAGTACCAACAGTTCTGATATCTGACAGGGGATCTCAGTTCACATCTAAATTTTGGAAAAGTCTCTGTCAATCTCTTAACATAACTCATCAATACACAACTGCATTCCATCCACAAGCAAACGGACAGGTTGAAAGAATCAACCAATGGTTAGATGAGTACTTACGATGCTTCTGTTCCTATCAGCAAGACAACTGGATAACATACCTACCCTTCGCTGAATTTTCCTACAATAACCTAACCAACTCATCCACAAAATTATCTCCGTTCTTTGCAAATTATGGGTACCATCCAACCATCACTTCAGTTAGTACTACTCCTTCCAATTCTCCTCTGGTTGATGAATGGAATAATGCACTCCTAGACAATTTTCGGGTTATCAAAGAGAACATTTCAAAAGCTCAGAACTCCCAAAAGCATTATTATGATTTGCGACACAGACAACCACCTTCATACCAAATTGGAGACCAGGTATGGTTGTCAACGAAAAACCTAAAGCTACATCTCCCGAGTAGAAAAATGACGCAAAAATTCTGCGGACCTTTCCCCATTACTAGGGTAATAAATCAGAACGCAGTTACTTTAGATTTACCATCATCTATGAGAATACATCCAACTTTCCATGTTTCCCTCCTCAAACCATACGTTCCTACGAGGAACAATACACCCCAATTACTGCCGACCAGTTCCATCCAAGACTCAGAAGTCTATGAGGTGAAAGAAGTACTCGATTCAAGGTTTTCCAAGGGAATTCTGGAATATTTAATTAGGTGGAAGGGATATTCAGAGGATGATGACACCTGGGAACCCGCATCTAATCTTAATGCACCTCGACTTGTTACCCAATTTCACAGGAGATATCCAGATCGCCCCAGACTTCAAGCTGAGGATCAGCTTGTTTGAGGGGGGAGTCATGTCAGGGTTTAGGGTGCACTGTTTCTTTAATTAGAGATCAACCAATCACAACCTTCTCACTCCCATAAAACACCTGATCACTAAGCACACCTTGCTTAGTATTTTG
Source organism: Bombina bombina (assembly GCF_027579735.1). Classification (NCBI taxonomy): domain Eukaryota; kingdom Metazoa; phylum Chordata; class Amphibia; order Anura; family Bombinatoridae; genus Bombina; species Bombina bombina. Next base: position 162,620,846 of record NC_069506.1, on the reverse strand, counting down.
TTATTCTCCTCAGAGTAACACTGAGCCTCTCAGTTCTCTGTAAGTTTCTAAATTGAATCTTATCTCCTCTACAACTGGAGTTATTTCTTTCAAGAACATTTTACTACGAATCTCCCAGTGTATTCCAGCCTGTTACAACTTCTTCAATATTGGAAATCTAAGTTTGGGCAAGTACTTACATTTATTCAAGACTGTCTGTTATTTGTGGACTTACGCTACCTGTACCATCTTATGTGCTCATATGTTATTTTAAACAACCTTGTGGCTCCCATTAAGAATAACCGGTTATTGAAGTTCTAAACAGTTATAACTTATCTGTTCCGTTTCATTAACATTATCTTGTTTTCGGCTGCACCGGAGAATCGTGACGTCACACGCTGTCAGTCAGCCGGCTTCAGCGTGTCTCAACTCCTGCTGCACTCGCAGCGTACAGAACCCGGAAGTGTTTGTCACTACCTACCGCACTCACAGTTTGCAAGGTACAATACCTCGTTTGCATTATAACTTTTTTTTGCTGAATTTCTCCATTATGTGATTCTATCTAAATTACCTTGGATAAGACTTACTTGCTGTGAATACAATTTCTTCATATTACGCATTCAATTATTAATTACTCCTTACTTATTCATTTGGAAAGTTTCACCTATTCCATAACCTCTTATATTTTACAAGCCTGTTTATTCCAAGATTTATTTTGATATTATTCCTAATATTGCAGATTATACTATAGTGTGTATTTTATGCAGGGAATCATTAATCTTAGATTAACTGCACATATATCTATATGGGTTTACCAAGTAATAGTATTCTCATTTGATACTGTGCTACAAACCTATATCACATTCATCCATACTAAGCAGGCTTGAATCTTACACTCTCTGCCCTTTACCAATCCAGCCATGGGCCCATCCATCTGGCCCATCAAGACTCACTCTCATTTCATCAGTCCATAAAACCTTAGAAAAATCAGTCTTGAGATATTTCTTGGCCCAGTCTTGACGTTTCAGCTTGTGTGTCTTGTTCAGTGGTGGTCGTCTTTCAGCCTTTCTTACCTTGGCCATGTCTCTGAGTATTGCACACCTTGTGCTTTTGGGCACTCCAGTGATGTTGCAGCTCTGAAATATGGCCAAACTGGTGGCAAGTGGCATCTTGGCAGCTGCACGCTTGACTTTTCTCAGTTCATGGGCAGTTATTTTGCGCCTTGGTTTTTCCACACGCTTCTTGCGACCCTGTTGACTATTTTAAATTAAACGCTTGATTGTTCGATGATCACGCTTCAGAAGCTTTGCAATTTTAAGAGTGCTGCATCCCTCTGCAAGATATCTCACTATTTTTGACTTTTCTGAGCCTGTCAAGTCCTTCTTTTGACCCATTTTGCCAAAGGAAAGGAAGTTGCCTAATAATTATGCACACCTGATATAGGGTGTTGATGTCATTAGACCACACCCCTTCTCATTACAGAGATGCATATCACCTAATATGCTTAATTGGTAGTAGGCTTTTGAGCCTATACAGCTTGGAGTAAGACAACATGCATAAAGAGGATGATGTGGTCAAAATACTCATTTGCCTAATAATTCTGCACTCCCTGTATTACCAAGTGCATTTTAAAGGGATGCTAAATACTTTGGCCTCTAGTTATCAAAGTCTGGTGGACCTGATCCGACAGTGCAGATCAGGTCCACCAGACTTTGCTGAATACGGCGAGCAATACGCTCGCTGTATTCAGCATTGCACCAGCAGCTCACAAGAGCTGCTGGTGTAACGCCGCCCCCTGCAGACTCCGCCAACAGGGGGGTTTCAATCAACCCGATCGTACTCGATTGGGTTGATTTCCGGCGATGTCTGTCCGCCTGCTCAGAACAGGCGGACAGGTTATGGAGTAGTGGTCTTTGTGACCGCTGCTTCATAACTGCTGTTTCTGGCGAGTCGGATGACTCCTTTCAGAGCTTGATACATATGCTCCTTTGTATCTATGCATCACAAATCAATAACTGAACTGCAAAAGAGCTTCATACAAAATACAAGTATAACTATCATTTTGATATCAAAACTTGCACTGTTTTGGAGTTCAAAATTAAGAAATTGAACAAATTGCTTTTTTTAAATTATATTACGTATGCAGTGTGTAGACAGTATTGGTATTTAAGCATGAAATATACTTACCATAAGCAACACCCCCCATTGCTGTCCCTAAAGTGATTGTTACCTGTCCCCTTTGTATAAACAGATACAGAATGTCAGCAATATTTTAGATGGGGTTTAATTTATGAGTTGTAATGAGGATGCTATATAACTTAATTTTTAATGTAAATCTGAAATTCAAATACCACGGGCTCCAGCCGCCCAATGCAAATGCATTCTTTTTTTTGATGTAGCTAGAGCTCTGATTGGAGAACAATTCAAACCGTTAACTCACCAAAAAAAAATACTTTTGAAGTTGGCAGCTGGAGCATGGAGTATTTTAATATCTTGGGTGCATTAAAAAGTAAGTTAAAGCCTATCTTCATTATATCTGGTGATGAATTAAACTCCATCTAAAATAACGCTAATGCAGCAAATGCACCATCCTGTGTATTATTCCCATATTGGCTCTTAATTGGCTGCCAACATTACCAAAGAAAATCCAAAGCCGACAACTAATATATGGGAGCTCACCTTTGTAAAGATGGGAAATGCAATGGTGGAATATGTAATCTCATTTTATGAGAATCTGAAGACTTCTAATACATTTATGTTTTTGTGAGTGACCTTTATTTTTTTATTTTTGTTTCTGTGAGTTTGAGATATTATGTATTTTTCTATGTGTTCACTGTTCATAAGGCCTTTGAGCTTATTGAATTTTCTGGCAGGGTTGAGCATACTATCTCTATAGGATCATGGGCTCTAATTTACAATAGATGGTAAAAAGAGAGTTAAATTAACTCAGCTTCCCATGGTATTTTATGCAGACTATTTACTAAAAAGGGCATTAGGCTTTAAAGTTCATCTAAATTCAATGGCAGTGCTTCCTTTTGAAATGTACCCCCACTGCTATAAGCTGCATGTGTTCTTATCTCAGTCACATCACCTCATATATTTTAGGTAGTAAAAATGCATCTTGAACTATCAGTAAATGCCTTTTCAAATGTATTTGAGCTTAAGTAATCTAGAATACAAACCTCTTTAAAAATATACCAGGTATAATCACCAACAAAAGGCGAAACCCTTAAAATTAACAAAGACAAAATATGTTAGAAATATTCTGTGGATTACTGTCTTTTAAACATCAGGAAATTGCAATTTAATAATTGTGTATTCAAAACTTGTAACATTATAAAAAGAAAATAGCATAAAAATATGATGTCCTGTGAAATGCTAGGCATTTGTTAATAAAGCAACAGTAATCCATAAGGAAGCTAAGTGCGGCCTATTACATTATTTCATATTGTAATGGTCTTCTAAACAACATATTACAAACGATTGGTAGAGGGGTTTGTATTGAATTCTGCATTGTTTAGTTTCACAATCTAAAATCTAACTCTGCAATAAGATTCAGAACAGTATATACAGTATGTGTATATATATATATATATATATATATATATATATATTTATATTTATATTCACATATATGTATATATAGATAATGCAATAAGCCAGCACTCTCTGTCCTGGATATGTTCAAGCCGGGGGGGGGGGGGTTCTCTGTACATAGAGAGCATTCTCTGTGTTGTAAAGCAAAGTTTAATCCATGTAAACATTTTTGAAGTGTGACCCCATCATCAGAAAAGTGGAAAAACAATAATAATTTTTCCACTTTTTCCACTTGTCTGATTACTGGGTCACGCCCCGAAATTAAACTTTGCTTTATAACACAGACAGTGCTCTCTATGGACTGTTTTCATATAAAGTTGTATGCAAAAAAAACTGTGAGGAACATAGTGAGGAAATGGAAGACCACTGGCACAGTTCTTGTTAAGGCCAGAAGTGGCAGGCCAAGTAAAATTATGGAGAGCCAAAGGATGGTGGGAACGGTCAAAAACAGCCCACAGACCACCTATAAAGACCTACAACATCATTTTGCTGCATATGGTGTCACTGTGCATCGTTCAACAATTCAGCACACTTTGCACAAGGAGAAGCAGTATGGGAGAGTGATGCGGAAGGAGCCTTTTCTGCACACACGCCACAAACAGAATCACTTGAGGTATGCAAACGTACATTTGGGCAAGCCAGCTTCATTTCGGAAGAAGGTGCTGTAGTCTGATGAAACAAAGAGGCGTTGTGCATGGTGGCAAAAGAACACAGTGTTCCAAGACAAACACTTGCTATCCACATTAGAAATTTGGTGGACGTTCCATCATGCTGTGAGGCTGTGTGGCCAGTGCCAGTACTAGGAATCTTGTTAAAGTTGAGAGTCGAATGGATTCCACTCAATATCAGCGGATACTTGAGAATAATGTTGGGGAATCAGTCACAAAGTTGAAGTTATGCCGGGGCTAGATATTTCAACAAGACCACGACCCAAAACACTGCTCAACAAGTACAATGTTCTGGAATGTCCATCCCAGTCCCCAGACCTGAATATCATTGAAAATCTGTGGGGTGATTTGAAGCGGGCTGTCCATGCTCAGCAACCATCAAACCTAACTGAACTGGAGATGTTTTGCAAGGAGGAATGGTCTAAAATACCTTCATCCAGAATCCAGACACTCATTACAGGCTATAGGAAGCGTCTAAAGGCTGTTATAACTGCTAAAGGAGGCTCTACTAAATATTGATGCAATTTTTCTGTTGGGGTGCCCAAATTTATGCACCTGTCTATTTCCGTTTTGATGCATATTGCACATTTTCTGTTAATCCAATAAACCTCATTTCACTACTGAAATATTACTGTGTCCTTCAGTTATTTGATAGATCAAAATGAAATTGCTGATCCAAACACCAAATTATTTATAAATGAAAATCATGGAAATTGCCAGGGGTGCCTAAACGTTTGCACACGATTGTATATATATACATATTATTGATGAAACAGTTGTTGAATCATTAAAAAGAGGAAAGGGAAATAATTCTTACTGAGATAAATAACATAGGTACCATTCTACAACCGTTTGAGCTAACCCAAAAATATATAGATTATACAAAACAACTTAATGAAAATATAGCCAACTTACGGCTAGATTTGGAGTTTTGTCGGTAACGACCCGAAAAGCTAACTCCGGCTTTTTTCTGGCCGCACCATAAAAATAACTCTGGTATTGAGAGTCCACATAAAGGCTGCGTTAGGCTCCAAAAAAGGAGCGTAGAGCATATTTAACGCAGCTTCAACTCTCGATACCAGAGTTGCTTACGCAAGCAGCCAGCCTCAAAAACGTGCTTGTGCACGATTCCCCCATAGGAAACAATGGGGCTGTTTGAGCTGAAAAAAAACCTAACACCTGCAAAAAAGCCGCGTTCAGCTCCTAACGCAGCCCCATTGTTTGCTATGCGGGAACACTTCCTACGTCTGCACCTAATACTCTAACATGTACCCCGAGTCTAAACACCCCTAACCTTACACTTATTAACCCCTAATCTGCCGCCCCCGCTATCGCTGACCCCTGCATATTATTATTAACCCCTAATCTGCCGCTCCGTAAACCGCCGCTACTTACATTATCCCTATGTACCCCTAATCTGTTGCCCTAACATCACTGACCCCTATATTATATTTATTAACCCCTAATCTGCCCCCCACAACGTCGCCTCCACCTGCCTACACATATTAACCCCTAATCTGCCGAGCGGACCTGAGCGCTACTATAATAAAGTTATTAACCCCTAATCCGCCTCACTAACCCTATACTAAATAGTATTAACCCCTAATCTGTCCTCCCTAACATCGCCGACACCTAACTTCAATTATTAACCCCTAATCTGCCGACTGGAGCTCACCGCTATTCTAATAAATGTATTAACCCCTAAAGCTAAGTCTAACCCTAACACTAACACCCCCCTAAGTTAAATATAATTTACATCTAACTAAATTAATTATCTCTTATTAAATAAATTATTCCTATTTAAAGCTAAATACTTACCTGTAAAATAAATCCTAATATAGCTACAATATAAATTATAATTACATTGTAGCTATTTTAGGATTAATATTTATTTTACAGGCAACTTTGTAATTATTTTAACCATGTACAATAGCTATTAAATAGTTAAGAACTATTTAATAGTTACCTAGTTAAAATAATTACAAAATTACCTGTAAAATAAATCCTAACCTAAGTTAGAATTAAACCTAACTCTATACTATCATTAAATTAATTAAATAAAATACCTACAATTACCTACAATTAAACCTAACACTACACTATCAATAAATAAATTAAATAAAATTCCTACAAATAACTACAATGAAATAAACTAACTAAAGTACAAAAAATAAAAAAGAACTAAGTTACAAAAAAAAAAAAAATATTTACAAACATAAGAAAAATATTACAACAATTTTAAACTAATTACACCTACTCTAAGCCCCCTAATAAAATAACAAAGACCCCCAAAATAAAAAATGCCCTACCCTATTCTAAATTACTAAAGTTCAAAGCTCTTTTACCTTACCAGCCCTGAACAGGGCCCTTTGCGGGGCATGCCCCAAGAAGTTCAGCTCTTTTTCCTGTACAAAAAAACATACAATACCCACCCCAACATTACAACCCACCACCCACATACCCCTAATCTAACCCAAACCCCCCTTAAATAAACCTAACACTTAGCCCCTGAAGATCATCCTACCTTGTCTTCACCTCACCAGGTATCACCGATCCGTCCTGGCTCCAAAATCTTCATCCAACCCAAGCGGAGGCTGGCGATCCATCATCCGGTGGCTGAAGAGGTCCAGAAGAGGCTCCAAAGTCTTCATCCTATCCGGGAAGAAGAGGCGATCCGGACCGGCAACCATCTTGATCCAAGCGGCATCTTCTATCTTCATCCGATGACGACCGGCTCCATCCTGAAGACCTCCACTGCGAACCCATCTTCTTCCGGTGACGTTCAACTGAAGAATGATGGTTCCTTTAAGGGACGTCATCCAAGATGGCGTCCCTCGAATTCCGATTGGCTGATAGGATTCTATCAGCCAATCGGAATTAAGGTAGGAATATTCTGATTGGCTGATGGAATCAGCCAATCAGAATCAAGTTCAATCCGATTGGCTGATCGGTCTTCAGGATGGAGCCGGTCGTCATCGGATGAAGATAGAAGATGCCGCTTGGATCAAGATGGTTTCCGGTCCAGATCGCCTCTTCTTTCCGGATAGGATGAAGAATTTGGAACCTCTTCTGGACCTCTTCAGCCACCGGATGATGGATCGCCAGCCCCCGCTTGGGTTGGATGAAGATTTTGGAGCCAGGACGGATCGGTGATACCTGGTGAGGTGAAGACAAGGTAGGATGATCTTCAGGGGCTTAGTGTTAGGTTTATTTAAGGGGGGTTTGGGTTAGATTAGAGGTATGTGGGTGGTGGGTTGTAATGTTGGGGGGGTATTGTATGTTTTTTTTTACAGGCAAAAGAGCTGAACTTCTTGGGGCATGCCCCGCAAAGGGCCCTGTTCAGGGCTGGTAAGGTAAAAGAGCTTTGAACTTTAGTAATTTAGAATAGGGTAGGGCATGTTTTATTTTGGGGGTCTTTGTTATTTTATTAGGGGGCTTAGAGTAGGTGTAATTAGTTTAAAATTGTTTTAATATTTTTCTTATGTTTGTAAATATTTTTTTTATTTTTTGTAACAGTTCTTTTTTTATTTTTTGTACTTTAGTTAGTTTATTTCATTGTAGTTATTTGTAGATATTGTATTTAATTAATGTATTGATAGTGTAGTGTTAGGTTTATCTGTAGGTAATTATAGGTATTTTATTTAATTAATTTAATGATAGTATAGTGTTAGGTTTAATTGTAACTTAGGTTAGGATTTATTTTACAGGTAATTTTGTAATTATTTTAACTAGGTAGCTATTAAATAGTTTTTAACTATTTAATAGCTATTGTACCTGGTTAAAATAATTGCAAAGTTGCCTGTAAAATAAATATTAATCCTAAAATAGCTACAATGTAATTATAATTTATATTATAGCTATATTAGGGTATATTTTACAGGTAAGTATTTAGCTTTAAATAGGAATAATTTATTTAATAAGAGTTAATTTATTTTGTTAGATTAAAATTATATTTAATTTAGGGGGGTGTTAGTGTCAGGGTTAGACTTAGCTTTAGGGGTTAATACATTTATTAGAATAGCGGTGAGCTCCGGTCGGCAGATTAGGGGTTAATAATTGAAGTTAGGTGTCGGCGACGTTAGGGAGGGCAGATTAGGGGTTAATACTATTTATTATAGGGTTAGTGAGGCGGATTAGGGGTTAATAACTTTATTATAATAGCGGTGCGGTCCGCTCGGCAGATTAGGGGTTAATAAGTGTAGGCAGGTGGAGGCGACGTTGAGGGGGGCAGATTAGGGGTTAATAAATATAATATAGGGGTCGGCGGTGTTAGGGGCAGCAGATTAGGGGTACATGGCTATAATGTAGGTGGCGGCGCTTTGCGGTCAGCAGATTAGGGGTTAATTATTGTAGGTAGCTGGTGGCGACATTGTGGGGGGCAGATTAGGGGTTAATAAATATAATACAGGGGTCGGCGGTGTTAAGGGCAGCAGATTAGGGGTACATAAGTATAACGTAGGTGGCGGTCGGCAGATTAGGGGTTAAAAATTTTTAATCGAGTGGCGGCGATGTGGGGGGGCCTCGGTTTAGGGGTACATAGGTAGTTTATGGGTGTTAGTCTACTTTAGAGTACAGTAGTTAGGAGCTTTATGAACCGGCGTTAGCCCAAAAAGCTCTTAACTACTGACTTTTTTCTGCGGCTGGAGTTTTGTCGTTAGATTTCTAACGCTCACTTCAGACACGACTCTAAATACTGGAGTTAGAAAGATCCCATTGAAAAGATAGGATACGCAATTGACGTAAGGGGATCTGCAGTATGGAAAAGTCGCGGCTGAAAAGTGAGCGGTAGACCCTTTTTTGAGTGACTCCAAATACCGGAGTTAGCCTAAAACCAGCGTTAGGAGCCTCTAACGCTGGTTTTCACGGCTAACGCCAAACTCCAAATCTAGCCGTTAGACATTACATTTTATAATTGAAAAGTACAGAAATATCAAAGGGACGTTAAGGATTATGAATTAGATATTGTGTACTCTTGGCAAAAGCTAAAATCTAGTAGACCTACCTAGGAAAAATACATCTAAAAACAAAAAGGGCTATAAAAGTAAAAATAATACTAATAGACATGTCACTTTTTCTAGTATTGATACAGAAAATCAGGATACTAGTGGACAACTTACAGAGGGAGACCAAATGTCAAACACCTCTGAACCCAATAGCACTATATTAGACCCCAGCCCCAATAGAAAAGATCTGAGGGCTCTGGTGAAACAACCACCAGTCATGTTAAATGATCCCCTGTTTAGCTACATACGCATCCTGCCCAACTATGTTTTCCTTGGGAGCATAGAAGCCAAGAATTAAGATTTCCACATGTGACATTGCAGCTGTTAAATTAATTTTTAAAATACAGCCTGTATAATTTTAAATACTGTATAAAAATGTGTATTGTGGACATAAGAAACAGTGACTAATAGTAACATATTAGATAAATATTTGCTGAGCTTTATAAATACTGCAAATAGATGTATAAATGTTTGATATTTTTTACAACATAGTTTCTTTATTTTACAGACAGGAAGATGTCCTATGAATATTAGCCATAAACATGAATATCTTCTATTTTAACATAGAAATTGATAAATACTGGTGCTTGGTGTCAAATTGTGCATTTTCTGTTATACTAAATGAAATATAGATGCTGACAAGAGCGGTTTATTAATGCTAAAAGTTATAGTTAAATAATCACTTTATAAGGATGTATTAAATTGTTAGCAATATTGATTATGAGATCTGCATTTGTAGTTGTCTGCTGCCCCCTAGGGGATTAAAACTGGTATGACAACGAATTGACTGTTTAAAACACATACAAATCCAAATAGGCAATCAATGCTCAGCTCCGTTAGGGCCAATCCAAGACAAGCACCGGATAAAGGGCCAATCCAAAATCTTGTGGGAATGATTAAAGAAACGGGGGAGGAATTCTTTATTTTTGGAATAAAGATCCAGCCAGCACTGCTAAGGACACAGACTAAAAGAAGCATTAACTTTTGGAGAGAAAATACATAGGCTTGGGTGCCAAGCATATTCTCTGCCATTTTTGGGGACACTTTCTTGAACAAAGAAAGATTAACAATTCTTGAAGTCTATACCTGTGCACATTGTGAGTAAACCCTCCATAGATGACCCACAAGAAACTCTGGAATATGAAACATTGTTTTGCTTATTTGGGTAAAGTATATAATTTAATGTTTTAAAGCAAATACATTCATTATTGCTACAATAAAATTGCAGTTAGTAAATTTAAAAGGGCACTTTGTATTTTGGACTCATATTCACAGTCCTGTGTAATTTTAAGCTAGTCTTTTGTATGCTAAATAATTTATTTCAGATCAGATAAATTAGCATATAATTTTGTTGTTTGCATTAATAATATATATAATTTCTGATGTATATCTTTGGAGTTATATAGGATTAACTGTAGGCTAAGTAGCTTAAGTATATTTGTCTGGAAGTTAAACCATACTTTGGTATCTCTTTGTGATATTTAAATGCAACTCTGATGTGGGAGATTATTGTGAATAAGGTTATTTTTATGATTTTTATATAGCATATTATAACAGCATAAACGTGTATAGTTTGAGTCATAACCTGGTTCCTATAAATATAATTCAATGTGTCTATAAATTTTAACTAATATAAAATATATAAAATATTTTGTGATTAAATATTTCAAAATTAATATTAATATCTTGAAATATTATTAAAAAAATTTTTTTTGAAAAATTGATAAATTGATTTTTCATATTTCAAAATTAATATTAATATTTTTGAAAATATATATATTTTTTCTCTTGTTGGTCAAAATTGTATTAGCATTTTAATTTAACTAAATACTAAGTCAATATAATAATGTTTGTAACCAGAAGTGAATCATTTGAATCTGTACATAGTGTTGACATTTGTTCCATGAAATTACCCCGCACTCAGGGTGATGTTCTTAAGATGGACATTATAGGCCACATTAAAAAAGGTGTAATATTGCGGGTGATTTAAATGATTATATGGATATGCTTGCAATTAAGCCTAAAAATATTGCTATTGATGATGGAACGTGGAAGAAAAAAAATGAATTGTTCCAAGAATTATCCAAAAATAATAAATGCAAAAACTCTAAGAAGCAAGATGAGTTAATACTAAAATCTTGGCACCTCGTAATATGCATTATTGACAAAATGTTGGTATACCTCATAGAGAAGGAATTGTAATTACAGTTAAACAATAATATTCGCTCATCACACAGATGCGAAGAGAATTTAAATATAGACGAAAATGAAATTGTTACATTTAAACAAGACATGGCCGCCTTAGATAAGCATAACCTAAATTTACTAGCCAAAATACAAGAGTTAAATAAACAATTCGCACAAAGCCAGAGAGAATTAAGTGGTTTAAAAAGGCTGTATCGTCATAATGAAAAACCCTCTATTAGCAATGAGAATAATGCAGATAATTCTAACTCCCTTAAGGAATACATCAGAAATGAATTACAGAACTTTAGGAAATAATTTAAACACAGGTCACTGATTGGCTCAGAGATAAATTTCCCACATAGACAATCACCTCATGTTTTAAATTTAGAGAACTGCTACACTTCAGAGGGGGAGGACAGTGATTATAGTGAATCAGAGGGCGGAGCTAGCTACCCAAATAGCCCCCATAATACTAATATGCATAAGGGTTCTCGCCATAGTAAAAGGGAAGATAGGGAATGCTCCAACCCCAAAAATAAGGTCCATAGGAGAGGCCAAGATACGTCAAATAAGGTATATGACACCCCTAAAATAATTACTTTTTTAAGGATGCAGTACCTAAATTTTCCAAAAACGAAACCACTTTTATAGTTGACCATTTAGAGGCCTTTGTAAATGCTTTATCTATAATGAATGCTACAAGTGAGCAGTCAAAAATTGACTTTCTGCCCTGGGTATTTGAAGGTAAATATCACAAATTCTTTGTTTCACTAAAGGATATGAATATTCATTCCTGGAATGAGACAAAACGACAGTGCAGAAAAGAATTTGGGCAATATCACACTAAAATTGCGGTTTAAAATGTAGTGCGAATCAAAGCCCTATAGAATTCCTTTCTGTACTGAAAAGTGCGTACAGTAAGCCCAGAATTTGTAAATGTATTTTTTGAAGCATTGCCCGCGTACATCAAAGTTAATTTAGCTAGAGATTTTGATGAGCACTGCTCATTCGACTGGCTGATCAAAGAGAGTACAAAGTTATATTCTATTCAGTAGTCCAGAGAACATGGGGTTAAAAGGGAACCAAAGCTTAACTCCAAAATTGTGGCAGAAACTAGGGTGTCACCTAGCCCCCTCAATTTGGAGTCTAAAAATAAAACCTATGCGAAGGTGGCCCGAGAAAACAGGCCATCCCCACAAAGTTTTAACTCTGCCCCTCCCCCAACATGGGCTGAAGTGCAGAGAGACTATACTCAAAATGCTGGGCATACCCAGGTAAATAATTATCCCCAAAGAGATGAAAACCCACAAGGTTATCGGTATCCCTGTAAAAGTAAATACCAAAAGTGGCGAAAATACTCTCAGGGTAACCAGACACCCCAAATAAATAGTGCTCCCCAAAATACTAATGCTGAACAAGTTGAACCCCAAAGACAACCACGTCAAAATAGGAACAATAGCTATGACTCTGAGGGATCCCAAGGATCCAGGAATCAATACCCTAGGGCATCAAAAAAATTGGTCCATGGGTAAAGATAGCTTGTCCATTCAAGTGGGCCAACTCAGTACACAAGTTAGTCAATTATGTACACTATTTACTAATATGAGTCAAGCTTTTATGGCTCAGCACCCTAGTAATCCTTTTTAAGGGTATAGCCAGTGGCCAGCAGTGGATCACAGGCACAGTCATAAATACTGCAGTATTACCTAAAAGAGGGGGGAGAGATATACCAAATTAAATGATAAATGTCAATAATGGTACTAATCATATTCTCTCCCTACAGACCGGAAATGGACTATTTAGCTGTAATAACGAGCAACCTCAGCCGGGAAACTCTAACAAATCTTTTCCTTTGCAGCAATCTCTTAACCTTATTTCCACAGATGCAGTACACAGGAACCCAATCAATCCTATTACAAAGGGATGGACTGGTAAGAATGAAGTTTCTTCTGCATCAGGTAAGTGGCAGATTCAGGTAACACGTGGCGAAGCCCACAGATGTGTGATAATGCTAATTTTATGTGTCAAATGGTAGAAACTGCAGAGAGATATTATGTATTAGATGAGCTCCAGGATTCAGTCTCCAACCCTATCATGGGATTAATTGATACTGGATCTCAGGCAACTATTTTATTCCACAGGTACTACACACAGCTAAATGAGCTAACACCCCACAAACCTAAAATAAAAGAATTTGATGGTTCACTAATAGGTGTTGGGGGTGACTCTCTGAAAGTCTACGGTACTGCATGGTTAAAATTTAAACTGGGGAACAGGGTAATAAGACACCCTGTCATTATAGTGAATCTGCCAACTGATTGTTTAATAAATGGTAGTGATCTCCTGAAGCGATTAAGCACCATAATTGATTGCATAAATAAAGTAATTTGGTCACAAGTAAAAAGGCCTGTTAATTATGAGAGATCCGGTATATCTCACACCCAACATAACTGTCACGTGGTGGAAGAGAAGCCAGATGCTGTGGAGATTCATTTCAGTGATGACTCTATACCTGAAATCACTATCCTACAAATAGATGATCAGACTCCTTTAAGTGGCTCTGATGATAATACTTTTAAAATTTTGCCTGGAAAGATAGCAAATATTTCCTTATATGGCGATGTATTAACCATATCTCTCCACAAGGGGGATCATAAAATCCCTAAAGGGGGAGGCCACACTCAATACCCCGCAGGAATTGAGAGAGTTAAGGATGATCTAGTTATCCCTATGCAAGTGCATGACCTTAGGAAAACCAAGTATGCTAAATTAAACTTAAAACAGAAAGCCAGCTATATAAGCGAAGGCTTATTAGCACAAATAGCTGAACCTAAAGTGATTAAATATTTTTCTCTCCAAGACCATTGTGTCCACGGCCTGGATGACAGGTCTGAAAGCTATAATGTCACAGCTAAGTGTTTATTATCTATATCCATAGGTAATAAATCAGCAAAACACCTGTTTTTAGTTTTAAATACTCCCCATAATCAAATATACGTTGGCAATGATCTTTTACTTAGATATGCAATACAAATAGATTTGATTAACTCTTGCCTCTGGAGCAGGTTAAAGGGGGACCCTGAAGTATTTCAGGATGAAAATGCTGCCCTAAAATCAAACCAGTATTTGCCATATGCTGTGAATATGCAGGTGTCTAGCAACATTGTAATCCTTGTTGGGGCTGATAAACTCCTCTTATCCTTACAGGTAAAGAGAGGTCAGAAATTAAAAACTTCTGAAACACTAATTTGCCTCTCCCATAGAATGCAAAATCTGGGTATAACAATGACCCATACTCCTATGGTAAATATTGGAACTATTCCAATGCATGTTATTGTACAAAACATGACCCCACCTTATCCAAGGGAACTACCATAGGATATGCACTGGAATCAAGTTATTACACTTTTGGATTCCATAATAATGTAATTGGGCTAATACCTGAAGGATACTTAACTGAAGAACAATTAATAGAACAATCCTTTGCATTTATGCCAGAGGGACTATTTACAATTCAGTCTATTTATCCCTTCAGCTCAGAGGAAGGCATCTGTAAAATTGAAGAAGCCTCTCTAGCATTTGATCAGTCGATCAAAGCGCAAGAATACCCCAATACCCAGAGTCATGGGGGCAATGTAAATTATAATCAAGGGGACTTCACCTCTAGGTTGGAAGAAGCCTATGAAATAGGGCAGCCTGAAATCTTTCCAGGATTTCAGCAAATAGTCGAAGAGCAAATATCTTTAGCTAATGGCTGTTCCAGTGATGATGAAAGCCGACAGCTACGAGAACTCCTGATGGAGTACAAGGATATTTTTGCTAGGGATTCTTATGACTGTGGGACTACAGATTTGCACATTGCAAGAATCCAAACAGATCCTAATGCGCCACCTGTCTTTGTTAAACAATACATACTTCCTTTAGCCTCATATGATTCTCTTGCAAAAATCATAAGGAACTTGGAAGAAAGAGGTATTATCAGACAGGTGCACAGCTCTTATAACAATCCTATTCTAGGTGTTCTTAAATCCAATGGACAATGGCGTTTGTGTGCTGATTTAAGACAGCTAAACAAACGAGTGTACATGTCTGGCTGGCCTGTGCCATATATTGACCAGTGCCTAGCACAGATGCAGGGATCCAAAATATTCACTGCCATTGATTGTGCACAGGGATATTGGACCATAAAGGTACATGAGGAGGACCAGTATAAGCTGGCATTCTCATTCCAAAAGGTCCAGTATGCATTCCAGAGACTCCCATTTGGATACATAAATTCAGGACATGAATTTGCTGAATTCATGCATAAGGCTATGCCTGATGCACTGGAAAGGGGGACCTTATCATATGTTGATGATGTTTTAATCAAAAGCACAGACTTTGAAAAACACATTGCAGAACTTAAACACATCCTCAGCCAACTTAAAAGGGCAGATGTCAAATTATCCCTACAAAAAGCTCAATGGTGCCGCTCTTGTGTAAACTTCTTGGGGCATGAAGTTACTTCTGAAGGGTTAAATTCTCAAAAGAAAAAGGTGGAAGCTATAATAAATTTTAAAAAAACATCTAACTTAAAGGAATTGAGATTATTCCTGGGTATGACAAATTATTCTCGCAAATTCATTGATAATTATGCAGAATAAGCTAAACCACTACTTCTTCTTCTAAGGAAGGATGTGAAATGGCACTAATGTGAGACTCGAGAGACAGCCATCATAGAGCTGAAGAGAAAACTCACTCAAGCACCTTGTTTAGCATACTCTGAGGGTGGTAAACCTTACTAGAAACAGGTTACACAGATATAAGCATTGTGCTGTCTTATACCAAAAGCATGATAATTTAAGTAAAGTCATTGCTTATGAGAGCCAAACTCTATCCCCAGTAGAAATAAAATTTAGTGATTGCTAAAAAGCCCTCTTTTCTACTGTATGGGCTCTACAAAATTTCCGCAGCTATATACAGGGCGAGAAAATGATTGTATAAATGGCCCACCAGCCTTTGCTATATCTGCAAAGTGAGAGAATAAGAGATGGGAATTTGTCTTATAGCCGCATAACAGCTTGGACTCTTTCCTTACAAGGCTGGCTTTTAGAAATTTTCTACAAGCAGAATAAAAAGAATCCAGTCGCACAGGGGCTTGCTGAGCTCCACGACTGTACTGCTAAGAATCATGGGGAAGAATTATTAGAAGATGATTTCCTGGAGGAACAATTGCTTTCCCCGTATAAAATATACAATGAGGACCATTGTCAAACATTAGCTTGGGTATATGTTGATGGTTGTTCTTACCATGCCACTATTGAAAATGAGCGCAGATTAGTCGCTGGCATTGGTATAACTTGGGTAAATGGATTTCTAAATATTTTTGTAGGTTTCAACATTGGACTAAAATCCAGTCAAGTTGCAGAACTAACTGCTGTTCTAAAAACCATTGAAATGGCTATTAAACACGGTATTCATGAATTTGTGATAATTACTGACTCAAATTATGTGCGCAACAGTTTTGTTGAATACCTGCAAACTTGAAAAAGAAATGGCATGCAGAAAACTAACAACAAACCAGTCAAACATGGCAAGTCGTTCTGCGAGATTGATAATCTGATGGTATCCAATGATTTAATCATACACTGTAAGAAGACCAAGGGTCATTCCAGGGTTCTAGGTCCTGATAAGGAAGGCAATGATCTTGCGGATTATTTAGCCAAACAAGGAGCCATAACTGGAGAACTCCTTAATATCGACCACTTAATGGGTGCAATTCAGGTAGAAGCTATTACCAGAAACCAGGCTAAACAACATAATGATCCTAACTTGGTACAATGGAGTCAGGATTCTCCTAGAGAGGAACTGATCACTAGTCCAAAAGAAGACCCCATTGTAGGCATCTTCTGTAAACACATAGAAGATCCTGAAAGCAACCCCATCTCAAAAGAGGACGGTATTGGCAAGGAAGATCTTAGAATCTTAATGAAATCCAGATCACAATTTAAGTTATAGGATGGTTTGTTAATTAGAACCTCCAAAACTGGCATCCAGCAATGGGTGGTACCCACCAAGTTCAGAGGTCTCATGCTTCAATGTGCCCATGATGCCCCCACATCTGGTCATCGTGGCGCCAAATTAATGTACAAAATATTGCGTGATTACGCCTTTTAGCCACCCATGTTGAAAGATGTTCAAACTTACTGTCAAGGTTGTTTAATCTGTCCACAATTCCAACCCACTGCACTAACGCATAGAGCGCCATTTCAGAAAAGGGGGATGGAAATGCCATGGTCAAATATACAAATTGATTTTATTGGTCCAGTAACAAGGTCATCTAGAGGTAACAAATGCATGTTAACAGTTAAATGCCTGTTCACTAAATGGGTAGAGTGCATCAGTGCACCTAACAATAGTGCTAAAACAAGCGCAGCAATGCTCATCAACTACGTGTTTTCCAGATTTGGTTTACCCTAGAGAATCGAATCCGATCGGGGAACCCACTTCACTAGCAAAGTGATGACCAAGATGTGGAAAATACTAGGGGTCAAAAGAAAGCTCCATATTGCATATAGAGCTGCCTCAAGTGGTTTTGTAGAGCATTAAAACCAGTCCATTGTGAAAATCCTCAAAAAGTTTGTGAGTGAAATGAGTAAAAAGACTGGGATGTAAAATTACCTCTAGTCCTAATGGCATTAAGATCAACTCCAAGTAGTGCTACTAAGATATCACCTTTTGAGTTGATGACTGGTAGAAGAATGGTTCTACCTCAGCATCTACTGTACCATACATCAGACCAGAACTTGATAAATGCTGCCAATATGCATCAATATGTGGAGAACCTAAGGAAGCACCTGCAATATGCCTTTGCATTTGCTCAAAGGAACTTAGAGAAAACTGCAACTGTCACTAAAACCTATTATGATCTCAAAACGTCCAAAAAGGAATATGAAATAAATGATAAAGTTTATCTTTATAAGTTTGGAAGAGATCAGGTTAAAGAGAAGAAATTCCTTCCATCATGGAAGGGTCCTTTTGTTATTATGGACAAAATATCTCCAGTTGCCTATAAAATTAGGATACCTAAAAATTATACTTTTATGGATAAATGGATCCATATTAATCAGTTGCGAGCATGCCATCCTAGATCTCAACTACAAATCATAGAGGGAGAATGAAGTGTCATATCCCCAAATGCACTAAAGAAATATTGCAGTTTAAATATGCCTAGCTAATGAGCATGAAGGCTTAAAAATAACGGACTCTCTTCATAGAAGACTGTCTATAATGCATACGGTCAATACACTCACCAAGTACCACTGACTTTAAGTCAATTCAAATATGTGTCCTACATCTATTTAAAATTGGAATGGGGATATATGTCAGGGTATATGTGAAGATTATTAATATATATATATATATATATATATATATATATATATATATATATATATATATATATATATATAGTTGTTAAGACCACCTGATTCAGTATAAATGAAACTGGTTACAGCAGTTGTATTTACTCTGCCAAATGATTCTTGGCTGTGTAAACCAGCCCCCCTCTCTCATTCATCAATGAAATTATTTGCATAGTTATTTCAGAAAGAACAAAGGCTTAGACTGTTGTATAAATAAAACCAGTGGGCTACTTCAAAGGGAATATTAGCATGATGGAGCCTCAGAGGTATATGCCCATACATGGGCTTCCTGCCCAAGATGGGTAATGAACTCAAAGGCCCCCTGTAGGGAATAGACGGTCCATCTGTGGGAATGATTGAATCTACAAAGATGTTCAAGGAATTGTAGTTTTTACATCTACATGTTAAATGATCTCCTGTTGAGCTATATATGCATCCTGTCCAGCCATGTGTTCCTTGGGAGCATAGAAGCCAAGAATTAAGATTTTAACATGTGACATTGCAGCTGTTAAATTCATTTTTAAAATACAGCCTGTATAATTTTAAATACTGTACTGTATAAAAATGTGTATTGTGGACCTAAGAAGCAGTGACTAATAGTAACATATTAGATAAATATTTGTTGAGCTTGAAAAATACTGCAAATAGAAGTATAAATGTTTGGCTTTTTTACAGCATTGTTTCTTTATTTTACAGACAGCAAGATGTCCTATGAATATTAGCCATAAACATGAAAATCTTCTATTTTAACATAGAAATTGATAAATACTGGTGTTTGGTGTCAAATTGTACATTTTCTGTGAAATATAGATGCTGACAAGAGAGGTTTATTAATGCTAAAAGTTATAGTATGTTAAATAATCACTTTATGAGGATGTATTAAATTGTTAGCAATATTGATGATGAGATCTGCATTTGCAGTTGTCTGCTGCCTCCTAGGGGATTAAAACTGGTATGACAGCCAAACGAATTGACTGTTTAAAACACATGCAAATCCAAATAGACAATCAAATGTTTCAGCTCGAAGGGCCAATCAATGCTCATCTCCATTAGGGACAATCCAAGACAAGCACTGGATGAAGGGCCAATCCAAAATCTTGTGGGAATGATTAAAGAAACGGGGGAGGAATTCTTTATTTTTGGAAAAAGGTCAGCACTGCTAAGGAAACAGACTAAAAGAAGCATTAACTTTTAGATAGAAAATACATAGACTTTGGTGCCAAGCATATTCTCTGCCATTTTTGGGGACACTTTCTTGAACAAAGAAAGATTAACAATTTTTGGTCTTTACCTGTGCACATTGTGAGTAAACCCTCCATAGATGACCCATGGAATATGAAACATTGATTTGCTTATTTTGGTAAAGTATATAATTTAATATTTTAAAGCAAATACATTAATTATTGCTACAATCTAATTGCAGTTAGCTCCTAAAACTAATTGACTCAATTCAAAAATAGGCTGCTTTAAATGTGGCCATGTCCCTTGCAAAAGCTGTAGTTATATCACAGTAACTAATATGTTTACATCTTATACCACAGGTCAAACAAGTCATATCAGAGATAGAATTGATTGTACTTTGCAATATGTTATTTATCTGGTTAATTGCTTATTTTGCTCCCAAAAATACTTGGGCATCATGACCCGCCTCCTCAAGGATAGAATTTGTGAGCATTTATTATCCTTAGATGAGAAAGATCCTAGAATCCCAGTTGCAAAACACTTTTGAATGCTTGGTCTAGGCACTAAATATTTTTCATTTACTGGGATTGACATCATAAGAAAATATCCTAGGGGCTGACAGAGAAAAAAAAAAAACTTCTTAGGAAAGGAATTTTTTGGATAATAAAATTACAAACCAGATTCCCAGATGGTATGAATAGAAGATTGGACATAGATTTATTTACTGAATAATGGACATCCAGTCCTTAACCTGGCCATATTCAACCCTCCATTATCAATATCTCTCCTTTTCTAAGCATACATATATTTTGATCTTGATTTTTATGAGTTTGTTTGTATTTAACTATAGTATAGAATAATAAAACATGGATTAGACCTATGATGTTCCTGGAGATTGCGTAGAGCTTAATATATATGACTATTGAGATATGGACGCTTACTTTGTGCAATAAGGCGGTTGAACCAATCATGCCCAAGGCAGTGGAGAAACACTTATGCCCTAAGTAAAACTTCCAAAACTATGCCATATATATTTTGTTACTTGTGCTCATTTATTAATATTTAACCCTAGAACATGAAGTGTATACATGAATTTTTTATTTGTTATTTCTTTTGTTCTTGTTTTATTCTTATTTCATGAAGAAATATGCACATTGTTTGAAGTGTTATTTGCTATCATGATCTACCTAATATGGAACTCATTTATATTAATTTATTTTATTTTATTTTAATGTCGTTATGAGGATGTTTAGCCTATTGATTAGAATTATTATTGTTTTTGATTTTCCTTTTTTATGAATTGATAATTAGTTTGATGTTTTATTTTTTGTTTTAACCAGTTATTAGTGTACTAGTTTATTTTTTATAATGCTTAGGTTACCTGTAATTGAGACTAGCTTTATTATATGAACTAGTACCTAGTAAGCTAAATGTGTATTCATATTGCTCCTCTGAATTCCTATCAATGTTTATTATAGCTTTATACGTTGTATTGGAAAGTAAGTTGTATACTTCTCCCCCTCGACCCTGCACCTGTAGAAATCTGCACACTGTGGATCCTCTACAACTCTCCAACCTTATTAAAAAACACCTCCCCCACACTTCCACAATATCCTGTCCTGACCTTGCTACAACCCACTATAACAAAACTCTCTCCTCTGCACTGGACACTTTCGCTCCTTCCCAAATACGCAAAACCCCACATCATCAGCTCCAACACTGGCACTCTAAGCAAACACGCTACCTGCAAAAATGCTCCCGTGCTGCTGAACGTGCCTGGAGGAAATCCCGCTCTGAATCAGATTTCCTCCACTATAAATTCATTCTTTATTCTTACTCCTTTGCCCTTCACTTAGCCAAGCAAACCTATTACTCTTCTCTTATATCTACTCACTCCTCAAACCCTAAACGTCTCTTCTCCATTTTCAGCTCTCTCCTTTATCCACTTGCACCACCCCTTCATCTGCCATTAGTGCTCAAGACCTGGCAGACTACTTTTTCAACAAAAGAATTACCATCCAAAGTAATATCCCAACACAAGACTGCAACCTTCGATCTCTGCCCCCGGCAACCCCCTCCACCATTCTCAGCACCTTCCCCCCTACCACTCAGAATGAAGTGAGTTCCCTATTGTCTTCCTCACACCTCACTACCTGCCCACTTGACCCTATCCCTTCACATCTAATACCTTCTCTATCTTCTACCCTCACTCCAGCTCTTACTCACATATTCAGCGTATCCCTTGCTACCGGTTCATTCCCATCTTCCTTCAAACATGCAAAGGTCACCCCCATCCTCAAAAAACCCTCCCTCAATCCCAATTCTCCTGCAAACTACTGCCCCATATCACTGCTTCCGCTAGCTTCAAAAGTCCTGGAAAAACTAGTCTTCGATCGCTTAACCCACTTCTTGTCCTCCAACTCACGGCTTGACCCCTTGCAATCTGGCTTCCATTCCCAACACTCAACTGAAACTGCCCTCACCAAGGTTACTAATGATCTTCTTTCTGCTAAAAAAAAAACGGCCACTACTCAATACTTATCTTACTTGATCTGTCTGCTGCCTTTGACACCACTGACCATCCCCTTCTCCTACGGACTCTCAGCTCCCTTGGGCTCTCTGACACTGCCCTTTCCTGGATCCACTCTTATCTATCTAATTGGTCCTTTTCTGTCTCCTTTGCTGGCAACTCCTCCTCTCCATTGCCTCTGTCTGTTGGAGTACCTCAAGGTTCTGTTCTGGGTCCTCTTCGCTTCTCTATTTATACTTCCTCACTGGGTAAAGTTATCAATAGCTATGGCTTCAACTACCACCTCTATGCTGATGATACTCATATCTACCTATCCATCCCTTCACTCTCCTTCTGTCCTTTTTCACATCAGTGTCTGCTTATCTGGCATTTCTTCTTGGATGGCCTCTCACCACCTAAAAATCAATATGTCCAAGACTGAGCTCCTTCTAATCCCCCCTCTAATTCTACCCCGGTTCCTAACTTTTCAATCACCGTTGGTGACACCACTCTCTCCCCAACACCCCAAGTCCACTGCCTAGGAGTTACACTTGACTCAAATCTGTCCTTTATACCCCACATCCAATTGGTCTCTTACTACTGTCACAAGCACCTACGCAATATCGCCAAAATCTGTCCGTTTTTGAGTGCTGAAACTACTAAAGAGCTAATCCACTCCCTGGTAATCTCCCTATTTTAACTAGGTAGTTAGTAAATAGTTATATTGTAGCTAGCTTAGGTTTTATTTTTATTTCACAGGTAAGTTTGTATTTATTTTTAAATAAGTAGTTAGTTATTAATTGTAACTTTAATGTAGGTCTATGTTAATTATGTTAAAGTTAGGGGGTGTTAGGTTTAGGGGCTAATAGCTTAATTTAGGTTGTTGCGATGTGAGGGGCCGGCAGTTTAGGGGTTAATAGGTTTAGTTAGTGTTTGCAATGTTAGGGAATGGCGGTTTAGGGGTTAATAGGTTTAGTTAGTGTTGGTGATGTTTGGGAATGGCAGATTAGGGGTTAATAGGTTTATTTAGTGTTTCAGTTAGTGTTGGTGATGTCGGGGAACTGTGGTTTAGGGGTTAAAAGGTTTAGTTAGTGTTTGCAATGTTTGGGAACGGCGGTTTAGGGGTTAATAGGTTTAGTCAGTGTGGGGGAACTGCAGTTTAGGGGTTAATAGGTTTAGTTAGTGTCGGCGATGTCGGGGAACTGCAGTTTACATTAGAACAATGAAACATTCCGAATATGAATAATGGATCCGAAAATTCGGAAACCGATTTTTTCATTTTTTGAATTTTTCGGGATTTTAGTTATGGTGTCGATTCGGAAATTCAGATGCATTAGAATCTCTGAATTGGCCAAATTTCTGCCAAAACGAAACACACATGTCTACTTTTCAATTTTCTTAAAGTATATTATCAGATTTGCTTCATTCCTTTGGTATCCTTTGTTGAAGGAGCAGTGCACTTCTGGGAGCTGGCTGAACACATCAGGTGAGCCAATGACTGCAGGCATATAAGTGCAGCCACCAATAAATAGCTAGCGCCCAGTAGTGCATTGCTGCTCCTGAGCCTAGCAATGTATGCTTTTCAAAAAAGGATAGCAACGGATGGAAACAAATTAGATAATAGAAGTAAATTAGAAAAATGTTTAACTTGATGTACTCTGTCTGAATCCTGAAAGAAACATTTTGGGTTCTATCCTATGTATCTATCCTTTTTAGTTACATTGAAAATCCTAATGAAATTGTTCTGAAAAATCATATTTTATGGAACAAAAACAATTTGTATTGAAATTACACAGAACAAAAGCTATTTAAGGAGCACCATAGAAATCTTAATAAAACTACACAGCTCATACAAAAAAAATGCTGTGAAATTAATGTTTATAATACGGAATTGAAAGCATTTTATTTTTCTTATTGTAAAATGCGTTTCCCCTCGTTGTCTAGTGGGCTGAACAGTGGTGTTTAATGGGTGTAGCTGAAATTTATTAGCAAGGTCTGGTGTATTCTCTAAACATTTTCTCCTTAAAAATTTCGCTGTGTCCTCTCGCAAACTAAAAGTTGTCAAGATAAGGTCAACATATACAGAACACTTCTTGCCCTTATATAAAAAAAAAAAAAAACGTGCAAATGCAATAGTAAGATACTGTGCCTGAAAGCAGAATACTCTGATATCTATTTACTGCAGTATTTAATTTTTAAAGTGCACCTCCTGCTCCCTGCTAATTTCACTCTCCTGAACAAAGTTGACCTTTTCAGCAAACTTCATTATTTTCTATGCGAGACATCGCGCTACTCACAGGAACAATAACTTTGTTAAGATAATTTTCTAAGGACAACCAATGTGAGTGTCATTGTGTTTTTCACATCTCACCTGGGGAAGTTTTGAAAATATGGCCCCATATACTTCCAAGCTTCAGAAGCAGCCAACCTACTAATGTGTTGACCACATTTTGGTCTGTTATATCCTCTCTGCACTTGCTAGAATGGCAGTAACCAAAACTAAACTGCCAAGACAGAGGCAGACCACTCAAGCACTTAGTGCAAATGAGTCTGCAGTGAGTGGGCTTCAGGGGAGGAGAAAAATGTATCCAATTCAGGCAATTCATGACAATTTTGCACTAGGTGACAACCTATTTGCATAGTGATAGCGCATGTAGTTCTTGTACAATGTTTGCACCACTGACTGATTAGTTATATTTTTAAGTATGTTTTCATGCATGTTTGCACAACTGACTGATTAGTTGTATTATATGGGCAAAGTTTGCCGCCCCATATGAGTATCATTATAAGCAGTTTATATATTTATATGTGTTTTTATACCATTGAGATATATTTTTAGAATCATTTTAGAATGTTTTTATTGTTGAGCAATTGAATGATTATCTACAATTTATGCCATAGGCAAAGGTTTCCGTTCTATTAGATTTGACAATCATATGGTCTGTGACAGCTATAGTAGAGAACACTTCACGCAACCTGGTTAGATAGTATCTGTGACGCTTATACTACTATCACAAGATCACATCAGATGAGTTTGAGAGATAGGGTTGTTATACCCACAGCTGACTGTAACATTGAGGACCAATTAGATAGCAGTGCCCATTCAGGGAATTTTTTACTTGGAACGTGACAAACCTTCGCGCATCCGCATTCAAATTTAGAGAACGCCGAATAGGGTATAAAAGTCGTGGTAATTGTATAGTGTTTATTTACACCTGAAGAAATGGTCCGGTATGACCAAAAAACGTTGTGTACAATAATAAAGTCTTTTCATATAGAAATAAATAGAATAAGACTTTGTTACATGACTTTTTATTCCACTATATCCCTTGTGGACTATATCCTTTGTAGAGTACTTTGGAACTATACATTTGTTGTAGTTCTTTGAAACCGTGTATGTGATCCTTACGGTGGAAGACTGTTTCCTGCAGCCCCATCCCACTAGGATTGTATGGAGGGGTTTACACCATCAGGAGAAGTTGTCTGGACTACTTTAAAGAGTCCAGGAGGCCTTTGTAGAACTTCTCAAGTGCCATTTATTTTGTAAGTATTGCAGTATCTGCACAGATGTGTGATTGAGATACTTATCGTGCACTATGGTGGCACCTTCTTCTTTTTTTATATATCCTCTAGATGATCTGTCTTGGTTTTACCATTAAGATTTGGAAGAAGCTGACTGCCGCTCACAAATTGAACCCAAGTGTTTGATC
Source organism: Bombina bombina (assembly GCF_027579735.1). NCBI lineage: Eukaryota > Metazoa > Chordata > Amphibia > Anura > Bombinatoridae > Bombina > Bombina bombina. The sequence goes on along the minus strand of NC_069506.1, from coordinate 162,594,608 downwards.
TTTGGACTGAATTGGGACTGAATCACTTGTTTTGTTTTAGATAAGTGTACCCACTCAAGTTTTTGAATATTGTTTGTTTATTCGTATATTTATATTTGTATTGTGTGTTCTTGAGTATATATACTATGTTTGATTCACGTTAAAGATCACTTGCACATCACATGATCTATAATATCACGTATATATCATTGTTTATAATAGGATTTAGCTGTGATTTAATATTATTTTGGTGAGTTTGGCGCATCCAACTTATATATATTATATTATATATTTTTAGATCTTGTACTGTCTCTGTGTGAATAGGATGCCAGCTAGTGCTGGCACCAAAAGAACTGACCTTATCACCAAAAGAACTGACTGAAATGTAAGTGAAGTGAAGTGCTTGAGTAGACTCCCCTCAACACTTGCCTTATAGACAAGGTTTGCCACTGTGATTTTTTTAGCAAAATGTCCATTATTTTGTAGTACATTATCTTATCACCTTGGCTGAACCAGTCAGGGACATATATGTGGCAGGGTTGGACTTTAACGTTTGAAGTGTGCACTTCAAAATATCAGAACTGGAAACCCGGCAAGTTTCAGACTTAGGACCGATGTTCTTAAGTTTTTTGCTTAGGTGAGATGATCTAAGAACTCTTGTCAGTATGGTGAGGTCCCTACAACATTTTTAGAAACACAATTTTCCCCTTGAGAGCTGTTTATCTCATTATGCAGGGTTCTGTATATATGAATGAGAAACACCTATATTACAATATCAGGTTTTAAAAACATTCCAAAGATTATGTGTTATTCCTCTCCATAGCGTCAAGTTTTTAATCATTGGGGGCCTTTAATAATCAAATATAGCATATTGCAAAGGTTTTTTTTACTACAAATAATTTAACATTTTAAATCATTTAACATTTAACAATCTCAAAGTGTTTTCTGCCTCTTTAATGATATCTTCAAAAATGTAGACAATAAATGGCATAAAAGCTTTGAGAAATCTGTAGGCCCTGGTTTTCAGGATTACCTTAAATGAGAGAAGATTAACAATAGGGATGGGCGAATGATTTTATATTCAAATTTGAATGTTAGAACGAATGTTATTGAAGAAATTCGATTTACATAATCAAATGTTGATAAGAATGAATATTCTTAAATATTCTATAATCGAATGCTATTTACAGTTTTCGAATGTCACTTTCTAATTTGAATGTTCATAATTAGATTGAATGTTTAAATTCAAAATTTCGAATGTAACATTTGATTTAAAAAATACTATTCACAAGTTCAATAGCTCATGTGGTAGGGAATTTAGTAAACTGATACATAATAGATACAAATATATCAAATTAAATGTTTCTATTTCAAATATTTCATAATTTGAATATTACATTTAAAGAAATCATTAGAAATACTGTTACAAATATATCAATTCAAATTTTTCAAATATAAATATTGCATAATTTGAATTTAATTATTAGAAACATTTGAATTAAATATTACATTTAAAGAAAGCATTAGAAATACTATTACATTAAACGAATGTTAGAAGGTTGTACAACCATTTTGTCATGCCGCACCGCTCTAGCTGTTGCAATGGGCACGGCGTCTCCTTCCCTGCTCGTTGTCAGGGGCTGTGTCAGGTCCGGATACGTGCGGTGCTGACGTCATCGCTACACGCTCCTCTCTCTGATGCCGGTCCAGATTTCTGTGGCGCAAATCCTGCGCTTATGTAAGTTGCTCAGAATGATCTATCACTGCCCAAGTATAGGTGTTACTTTGTGTGCTCCTGGGTGTGGTAGATTGTTATTCTCTGGATTGTCTTATTGTTGTTGAACCCTGCCTGTCTGACTACTCTGCCTGTTAACCCCTAAATTGCTGGATTGATTTACTGCTGCTGACCTCTGCTTGTCTGACCACTCTGCCTGTTATCCCCTAAATTGCTGGATTGATTTACTGCTGCTGAACTCTGCTTGTCTGACCACTCTTCCTGTTAACCCCTAAATTGCTGGATTGATATACTACTGCTGATCTCTGCTTGTCTGACCACTCTGCCTGTTTACACCTAAATTGCTGGATTGATATACTGCTGCTGACCTCTGCTTGTCTGACCACTCTGCTTGATTAACCCCAATTGTTCTGGATTGCCTCTCTGTTGCCAAACCCTGCCTGCCTGACCCTTTTTGTGGTTTGCCCCTGAGCTGCTTTTCTCTGATTCCCTGCCTGTTGCCGCCGAAGACTATCCTACCTGTGGTGTGTGCCGCTTACCTCATCTTGCAAACTTTCTCTGCTCTGGGATATTCCCTATCATTCCGGCTCAATGCCGGGATAAGAAGACTACTGGCCGAGTTTGGTCTGATAGTGGAATATCCCACAAGCATTACACATTTGAAATTTGAAACGAACAAACGTGTTAAAATTCGTTTTAATTTTTGAATGTTCAAAACATTCTCCCCTCCCCAGTTAATAACCATGTTTACTAATCAGCTGATTATTTCACCCCTGCTCTAGTTCCTCAAAATTTGGCCTGATAGTGAGGCCTGAGCACAGATTTGAAAACCAGTGACCTACACCAACTAGAGGCATGTTCCTCTCCATTAACGATACTGTGGGAGTTGTCTTTATCAGCCAATGATAAATGAACATTATTCTACAGTATTTGTTTCAGACTTTATTTCATTAAATTTTTCGTTATGTGCACATGTTGCTCTTCCATATGCAAGATAGAATACATTTTTGGGTACAATGTTCCTTTAATAATTACATAATCATGTATAAAATCTGTTGATTTGAATATAGCTGTTTATAAAAACATGTCAGTCTAAATACTGAATACTCTAGAGATGGCACTGTCAATATGACAGCGTAAGTCATTTCCCGGCACTGATTTAATTACTTTAAAGTAAATATATTACTTACATACATCAGTAAAATTAATTTATGATTTGTCCATCTAAATAACGTTAATAAGAGTAAAACATCCCTGTTTAATTACACACTTCAAATTATTTGATTAACATACAGACATCAAAGGCTATATTTAGTACACAGTTGTAACATAATATATTCAGATTCTAGATCATGTTACTATTCTGCAATATTCTTTCCTTTTACAAAAGTGTCAAATATACCCCTAGAATTTAATAAAGATTTTAAAATGATTATAATTTCTAATTATTTCGTTTTTTAGTTTTTAGCAATGTTACGTTAGGTAACATTTTCCATAAATGTATTAACTTCAACTGTAAAATCGCCTGATCTCTGTGTCAATGTGCGTGCATGTTTGACTATACTAAACTATCATGCTGTCATCCCAATAAAAATGCAGGTCAAATTGATACACCATACGGTTTAGCAATGAGGCTGGATTGCGGCGTTAGATTGGCACGTATATTGTACACGGACGTGCCTTGAAGTAGCATGTCTGCAACGAGAACAGCTATGTGGACAAGACTTTACATCCCCAACTATTGAGCTTGTTTAAACCCTAGGAAACAACAGACTGTTTATTAGGTCAAGGGTCCAATTTATTGTGTCAAAGGTCAGAGAGGGCATCAGAACTTCAGTGCAGTGAAAGGTGTAAGTAGTGCAGCGATGACAGCAATTTTAAATATATATGTATAGGCATATATACATATATATTTATGTGTTAATATGTGTATATATAGATATTAACACATAAATATATATAAGCATAAACATATATTTACAGGGAACACACAGTTCCCATAGACCACAATGTAAAGGCCCTTTACAGAGCCCCACTCCCACCAACTTTAGCCCCAAAATACTGCCTGGTGCAGAGCTTTTATTAAAAAAATAAAAGATTCTGCTATCTTTATTTTTTAATAAAATACGTTAGACTGTATTTTGGGGTAATTTGAGGCACATTTATAAAAATTATCAGAGATCTGATCTCTGGTTAATTTTATAAGCGCTAATTGCTACCATGGTGCACAATAATTTAGCGCTCCACTTGTAATGTTTTATGATTGACACATCTAACATATAAAGAGTTTCCATTTTATTACATGAAGAATTGAAATATTATGAATAACTCACTTTTGTACCGCCACGTCACAATTATTTGACAATTAATTTCTAGGCTCTAAAATTTTGTAAAAAATAAATTTTTAATTAAATATAATGAGTATTCATTATTCACAACCTTTTAATTACCAATAAAGGGCTAGATGACAAGTGGAGCGCTATTTATCACTAACTCAGCTGGAAGTAAGCTTTCTGCATGCGTCGGGTAGAGCTCGTATTAAAATTTGAAAGTAAAAATTGTTAGCTCTCGTGCACAAAAGCTGAACTTTGAATATTGTGACCACGTTAACGTATTCCACCATAGAGGTAAAGAAACAAGAAAAATGGGGAAAAAACCTAACCGCCTTCTTACGCACAAACCTGATCACATTTTCTCAAGTGCGCTAACCTAACATAACAATATTAATATTTCACATTCCAATGTTCTTCACATAGCAGAAAATGTTCAATTTATTCATAAATACATATGTCTATATATATCTGATGTTTTTTGAGTGTTACATATATATCTATATGAATATATATATATATATATATATATATATATATATATATATATATATATATATGGTAATATCTATTTATAAATACTTACAACATACTCTACTATGTGTAGAACATTGGATCATGAAATATTTACAGGACATACACAGTTAGCACTTTATTAAATATGAATATTGCATAAATACGTGTTTTCATGTTTTCATCTGCTTGACTGTAAAGGGCTCCAATGCACTTACAACTATTTTTTTAAAACAATTTTTATTAGATAGTGTTATTATGAGTGTTACTGTACTATTAAATGTATTTTTGATATGTCTTTTTATACTAGAGCAACAGTTAACCAGAGCCCTGAGGTAGCAATATCCCAAAGTGTGTTAAATTCAATTGCGCTCAAATGATCTTGTTTACTTTCAACTTGTAATATGCATGCTATTTCTGATGCGCACAAACAGCCGTGATGAACCCGATATCACTCACGCGCAACTTTTAGAGTGCCACTTGCAATCTGGCCCATAACCAGCAAAAAGAAAACAGTATCATACATCCTCAATATAAGGAAAAAGTATGTCAAAATGGCTGATATTGCTAAATAATAGGAAGTAGCTAGTATCAAATGATTAACGCCCGCAGAATTTGAGTTGAAGTAATGATAATTTTGGATAATCGCTCCATTTCCAGACCCATAATTATAAAAACATCACTGTTATCTGCTTTTAACTTGACACAAGGGTAATATGGCTACTTTTTGATAACGTTGGGCAGCGAGCAGCTATTCACTTCTGGCGAGGTGCAGTGGATGTATTAAACCAGTGCAATGTCAACCTACACAGGGGCCATAATCTTGTTTTATAAATGCTGGTAACCTCTCAAAGACCCAGATTGCAAATTGTGCAGTATAGCCGTAGCATACGCACACCGCAAAATGGAGCCGTAAAGGTATTACACGTCATCCTAAAACTTTCTTTTGTTGTGCGGTATGGTGCGGTAAACCGCATATCGCACAAAAAAAAAGTTTGAACTTTGCGTGCACATTTTACCCCATACAGATAAATGGAGAAAAACTTTAGGAAAAAAGCCTAACACCTGCGATTGCGAAAAAGGTGATCGCATTAACGCATTCCCCATTGAAGTCTATGGAGAAAAGAAAGTTTTGTAAAAACCTAACACCCTAACATAAGCCCCTAGTCTAGATCAGATCAGCTAATAGGATGTAAGCAGCTCTTATCCTATTGGCTGATTTGAAATTTTCAGCCAATAGGAATGCAAGGTACACCAATATAAACCTGGTACCTTGTATTCAATCTTCAGTGTGCGGCGGACGATTACATGAAGAAGACCTCCACATTACTGATCACCGCCACCAAGGAGGACCCCCGCTCCGGATCCACGCATCAGAAGACCCGCACCTCTGGCAAGAAAAAAGAAGATGATTCCGTGATGGATGAAGATGGATCTCCCTGGATGAAGATTTTTCTCTGCATGGAAGAAGATGGATGTCTGGACTTCAATAATGGTGAGTAAATTTTTTAGGGTCAATGGGTAGATTCGTTTTTTTTTTACTTAGATCTTTTATATTTTGGGGGGTTGGGTGTTGTACTGTTATGGGGTACTTTGTATTTTTTTTGGTAAAAGAGCCGTTAAACTTAGGGCAATGCCCTACAAAAAGCCATTTTAAGGGCTATTGGTAGTTTATTTATAGTTTTGATTTTTGTGTAATTTTGGTGTGATTTTTTTATTTTAAACGGAGTATTAGATTAGGAATCACTTTTTTATCTTGTATATTTTTGTTTGTTATTTTGTGTAATATTAGGTTTTGTTATTTTGTGTAATATTAGAGTTTATTATTTTTTTGTAATGTTAAGCTTAGTTTTTTTTATTTCACAGGAAAGTTTTTATTTACTTTAAGTTAGTGGTATTGTAACTTTAATTTAAAGTTGGGGGTGTAAGGTTTAGGGGTTAATAGCTTTATTTAGTGTTGGTGATGTGAGGGGACGGCGGTTTAGAGGTTAATAAGTTGATTAGGTGTTAGCGATGCAGGGATGGCAGATTAGGAGTTAATACTTTAATTTAGGTAGTTGCAATGTTGGTGAGTGGCTGATTAAGGGTTAATAGGTTTATTTTAGTATTTGTGGGGTAGTAGGTTAGGGGTTAATAGGTAGTTTATGGGTGTTAATGTACATTGTAAAATATTTTTTATTAGTTTTGTGAAACATTTTTGTTTTGAAAAATCCATAACTACTGCCCTTTGATTGCGGAATGGATTGTTGCAGTATAGGTTATAACACTTGCGGAATAGCCATACTGCACAACTGCACAACTACATACGGTCAAGTAGCTGACCACCCTGCACTCAAAGGCCTTTTTTTAGCGGTAAAGCCGTACCACACAACTTGCAATCTGGGTCATATATAGTAAGGAAAGTACATTGTAGTATAAATAGGGCCACATTTTTTAAACCAGGAAAACATTGTGCTTAAAAGAGAATGTATTCACCACCTTATATCATTGGAAATAACAATTTAAAGGGTCACTCAAGTCAAAATAAAAGTTTATGATTCAGAAAGAGCAGCAGTTTTAAGAAACTTTCCAATTTACTTCCATTATCAAATCATGCACAGATTTTTTATATGCAGAATTTCTGGGGAACAAGATCCTACTGAGCATGTGCACAAGCTCACAGGGTATACGTATACTGGTAGGTGATTGGCTGATGTCTGTCGCATGATGCAAGGGGCCGGAAAATAGAAGAAAAAGGAAATTTGTCAGAAAAAAATCCACTGGTTATTTGATATTCAGAGTAAGGGGTCAATTTATCAAGCTCCGTACGGTGGCTTGCCGGAAACAGAATCTATAAAGCAGTGGTCTAAAGACAGCTGCTCCATAACCTGTCTCTGAGTGAATGATCTGCTTGGGATCTTCACTATACTGGAGAAGCAGAAGCTATAAATTAGGGGTGTCAAATGTTATATCCTGATTGTGAGGATACTGTTATAATACACGCTAGAATGCTGAGATCATATTTTACAATTGTTTAATGTGTTTGTCTCCACAATAAAACTTTATTCTATAGTGCCTGGAGGTTCGCTGGTTATTTTGATTAATTATGCTTATATTTTGCCTTACCTGGCTTGAGCCTCGGCACTTGGGTAATTTCATAGAATTATGACGTCTACAGGATCCCTTTCACCAGTTTCAGGAAACCCCCAGGTATAGAGAAGACGCCAGTGGCTTATAAGGTGTGTTCTCACTCGAGGAACGCTGGAGCACAGAGGCCGAGATGCCAACAACTGAATGGATACCTGGTAGGAGGTGGGGACTCGGACTGGGTGTACCCACCCTAAGGAACTCTACACGCGGTAAGAGTACTGGTGAACGATCCGCTTGGGACCTTAACTACACTGGAGCAGCATAAGCTATGAATCAGGGGTGTCAAATGTTATATCCGGATTGTGAGGATGTTATCATAATAGACCCTAGCAAGCTGAGATCATATTTGACACTTTTTTAATGTGTTTTTCGCCATAATAAAAATGTATTTTATATTTTCTGGAGGTTGACCGCTTATTTTGTTACATTAAGCATTCAATTTCAAACAACTTTCCAATTTACTCCCATTACAAAATGTGCTTTTTTTTGCTTTGTATAAATTGTTGAAAAGCATACCTAGGTATGCTCAAGAGTAGTAATGCCCTACTGGGAGCTAGCTGGTGATTGGTGACTGCACATATATGCATCTTGTCTTTGGCTCGCCGGATGTGTTCAACTAATTCCTAGTAGTGCATTAAAACTCCTTAAAACAGAAGTAAATAAATTGAAATGTTTAAAAATAATGGTTTGTGCAAACTATCGGCTAGATTTAGAGTTTTGTCGGTAACGACCCGCGTAGCTAACGCTGGCTTTTTTCTGGCCGCACCTTTGAAATAACTCTGGTATTGAGAGTCCACAGAATGGCTGTGTTAGGCTCCAAAAAGGAAGCGTAGAGCATATTTAACGCCACTGCAACTCTCGATACCAGAGTTGCTTACGGAAGCGGCCAGCTTCAAAAATGTGCTTGTGCACGATTCCCCCATAGGAAACAATTTGCTATGGGGAAACACTTCCTACGTCTGCACCTAACACTCTAACATGTACCCCGAGTCTAAACACCCCTAACCTTACACTTATTAACCCCTAATCTGCCGCCCCTGCTATCGCTGACCCCTGCATATTATTATTAACCCCTAATCTGCCGCTCCGTAAACCGCCGCTACTTACATTATCCCTATGTACCCCTAATCTGCTGCCCCTAACACCGCCGACCACTATATTATATTTATTAACCCCTAATCTGCCCCCCACAACGTTGCCTCCACCTGCCTACACTTATTAACCCCTAATCTGCCGAGCGGACCGCACCGCTATTATAATAAAGTTATTAACCCCTAATCCGCCTCACTAACCCTATAATAAATAGTATTAACCCCTAATCTGCCCTCCCTAACATCGCCGACACCGAACTTCAAACATTAACCCCTAATCTGCCGACTGGAGCTCACCGCTATTCTAATAAATTTATTAACCCCTAAAGCTAAGTCTAACCCTAACACTAACACCCCCCTAAATTAAATATAATTTAAATCTAACGAAATTAATTAACTCTTATTAAATTAATTATTCCTATTTAAAGGTAAATACTTACCTGTAAAATAAATCCTAATATAGCTACAATATAAATTATATTTATATTATAGCTATTTTAGGATTAATATTTACTTTACAGGTAACTTTGTATTTATTTTAACCAGGTACAATAGCTATTAAATAGTTAAGAACTATTTAATAGCTAAAATAGTTAAAATAATTACAAAATTACCTGTAAAATAAATCCTAACCTAAGTTACAATTAAACCTAACACTACACTATCAATAAATTAATTAAATAAAATACCTACAATTACCTACAATTACACCTAACACTACACTATCAATAAATGAATTAAATACAATATCTACAAATAAATACAATGAAATAAACTAACTAAAGTACAAAAAATAAAAAAGATCTAAGTTACAAAAAATAAAAAAATATTTACAAACATAAGAAAAATATTACAACAATTTTAAACTAATTACACCTACTCTAAGCCCCCTAATAAAATAACAAAGCCCCCCAAAATAAAAAATGCCCTACCCTATTCTAAATTACAAAAGTTCAAAGATCTTTTACCTTACCAGCCCTGAACAGGGCCCTTTGCGGGGCATGCCCCAAGAAATTCAGCTCTTTTTCCTGTAGCAAACACATACAATACCCCCCCCAACATTACAACCCACCACCCACATACCCCTAATCTAACCCAAACCCCCCTTAAATAAACCTAACACTAAGCCCCTGAAGATCTTTCTACCTTATCTTCACCATACCAGGTTCACCGATCGATCCAGAAGAGCTCCTCCGATGTCCTGATCCAAGCCCAAGCAGGGGGCTGAAGATGTCCATAATCCGGCTGAAGTCATCATCCAAGTGGCAGCTGAAGAGGTCCATGATCCGGCTGAAGTCATCATCCAAGTGGGAGCTGAAGAGGTCCATGATCCGGCTGAAGTCATCATCCAAGCGGGAGCTGAAGAGGTCCATGATCCGGCTGAAGTCTTCTATCAACGGCATCTTCAATCTTCTTTCTTCCGGATCCATCTTGCAGACCTCCGACGCGGAACATCCTGCTGGCCCGACGGACTACCGACGAATGAAGGCTCCTTTAAGGGACGTCATCCAAGATGGCGTCCCTCGAATTCCGATTGGCTGATAGGATCTATCAGCCAATCGGAATTAAGGTAGGAAAATTCTGATTGGCTGATGGAATTAGCCAATCAGAATCAAGTTCAATCCGATTGGCTGATCCGATCAGCCAATCAGATTGAGCTCGCATTCTATTGGCTGTTCGGCGTCGGAGGTCTATTGGCTGTTCCGCGTCGGAGGTCTGCAAGATGGATCCGGAAGAAAGAAGATTGAAGATGCCGTTGATAGAAGACTTCAGCCGGATCATGGACCTCTTCAGCTTCCGCTTGGATGATGACTTCAGCCGGATCATGGACCTCTTCAGCTCCCGCTTGGATGGTGACTTCAGCCGGATCATGGACCTCTTCAGCTCCCGCTTGGATGATGACTTCAGCCGGATCATGGACATCTTCAGCCCCCTGCTTGGGCTTGGATCAGGACATCGGAGGAGCTCTTCTGGATCGATCGGTGAACCTGGTATGGTGAAGATAAGGTAGGAAGATCTTCAGGGGCTTAGTGTTAGGTTTATTTAAGGGGGGTTTGGGTTAGATTAGGGGTATGTGGGTGGTGGGTTGTAATGTTGGGGGGGGGGTATTGTATGTGTTTGTTACAGGAAAAAGAGCTGAATTTCTTGGGGCATGCCCCGCAAAGGGCCCTGTTCAGGGCTGGTAAGGTAAAAGAGCTTTGAACTTTTGTAATTTAGAATAGGGTAGGGCATTTTTTATTTTGGGGGGCTTTGTTATTTTATTAGGGGGCTTAGAGTAGGTGTAATTAGTTTAAAATTGTTGTAATATTTTTCTTATGTTTGTAAATATTTTTTTATTTTTTGTAACTTAGTTCTTTTTTATTTTTTGTACTTTAGTTAATTTATTTAATTGTATTTATTTGTAGATATTGTATTTAATTCATTTATTGATAGTGTAGTGTTAGGTGTAATTGTAGGTAATTGTAGGTATTTTATTTAATTAATTTATTGATAGTGTAGCGTTAGGTTTAATTGTAACTTAGGTTAGGATTTATTTTACAGGTAATTTTGTAATTATTTTAACTATTTTAGCTATTAAATAGTTCTTAACTATTTAATAGCTATTGTACCTGGTTAAAATAAATACAAAGTTACCTGTAAAGTAAATATTAATCCTAAAATAGCTATAATATAAATATAATTTATATTGTAGCTATATTAGGATTTATTTTACAGGTAAGTATTTAGCTTTAAATAGGAATAATTTATTTAATAAGAGTTAATTAATTTCGTTAGATTTAAATTATATTTAACTTAGGGGGGTGTTAGTGTTAGACTTAGCTTTAGGGGTTAATAAATTTATTAGAATAGCGGTGATTTCCAGTCGGCAGATTAGGGGTTAATGTTTGAAATTAGGTGTCGGCGATGTTAGGGAGGGCAGATTAGGGGTTAATACTATTTATTATAGGGTTAGTGAGGCAGATTAGGGGTTAATAACTTTATTATAATAGCGGTGCGGTCCGCTCGTCAGATTAGGGGTTAATAAGTGTAGGCAGGTGGAGGCGACGTTGTGGGGGGCAGGTTAGGGGTTAATAAATATAATACAGGGTCGGCGGTGTTAGGGGCAGCAGATTAGGGGTACATAGCTATAATGTAGCTGGCGGCGGCATGCAGACGGCAGATTAGGGGTTAATAAGTGTAGGTAGCTGGCGGCGACGTTGTGGGGGGCAGATTAGGGGTTCATAAATATAATATAGGGTAGGCGGTGTTAGGGGCAGCAGATTAGGGGTACATAAGGATTATGTAGGTGTCAGTCGGCAGATTAGGGGTTACAAAAATTTAATCGAGTGTCAGCGATGTGGGGGGACCTCGGTTTAGGGGTACATAGGTAGTTTATGGGTGTTAGTGTACTTTAGAGCACAGTAGTTAAGAGCTTTATAAACCGGCGTTAGCCCAGAAAGCTCTTAACCACTGACTTTTTTCTGCGGCTGGAATTTTGTCATTAGAATTCTAACGCTCACTTCAGACACGACTCTAAATACCGGAGTTAGGAAGATCCCATTGAAAAGATAGGATACGCAATTGACGTAAGGGGATCTGCGGTATGGAAAAGTCGCGGCTGAAAAGTGAGCGTTAGACCCTTTTTTGACTGACTCCAAATACCGGCGGTAGCCTAAAACCAGCGTTAGGAGCCTCTAACGCTGGTTTTTCACGGGCTACCGCCAAACTCCAAATCTAGGCCTATGACAGTTTAATTTTGTTTTCACTGTACTTTTAACTTCATGTATGACAGAAAGATAATGTGCCACATTTAACTTTGGCTTCCAAAGACAGTGGTGGTGCTGCCTAACATCTGTACCTGTATTCTTTTTTAAAATTCTTTATTCTATTTGATGTAATATTCTTCAAAATCATTTTGTGACCTAATCATAGAGCACATTGATCTACTATATTCTATCACTGTCAGATTTATGCAAGTATATTTTCTGTTGCTTTGGGTAGATATATTCTCTCAGGTAGCATAACAAGCTTTTATTCCATATTTGTTTATTCTATAATGTTATTGACTATTTCTTTGAACTTTTTGAAGAAGCAAAATATATATAATACTAGATTTGTGCATATATGTGTGATTTATTATATTATTCCTTGAATACTATATCAGTAATTCTTTTGAACTCATTTCTGCTACAGGCAAATGTAATCCAGTGTTTAGTGACTGATTATAGCTGCCTGTTCTTCAGAGAAGTGATAAAAAAGCCTAAAGAGTATTTTCTTTTAACATTGTGAAAAAGCGATATTCAGGGGGGAATAATGCAGTGCTTGGAGGCAGAATTCAAAATGCATCTGCTCCATCTAGTATGTTATTAAAATAATTATATTTTAAGGTAGAAAAATGATTTTAGTGGTACTTTGGAAAAAGGATGCAATTTCTTTATACTGGTTAATCTATTCTGCTGCATCAACGTTTTGGCATGAAAAGTAGGTTTTGTGTCAACCTCAGTGACATGACAAATTCACTGTATGTTCCATTATAAGCACATCAGAAAACAATCAGAGACTGAGGGGCCAATTTAAGAAGCACTGCATTGGCCCCGATGTCTCTGTTTCTGTGCGAGCCTTCAGGCTCGCCAGAAACAGGAGTTAAGAAACAGCGGTCTTAAGACCGCTGCTCTTTAACTTGTACGCCACCTCTGATGTGGCGTACAGCAATCAGCCCGTTAACATACGATCGGTTGATTGACACCCCCCTGCTACCGGCTGATTGGCCATGAATCTGCAGGGGGCGGCATTGTACAAGCAGTTCACCAAAACTGCTTGTGCAATGATAAATGTGTATGCTGTCGGCATTTGTCCATGTGTGGCGGCCATGATCCCTACAGTGGATCATGTCCATCCGCACAATGGTAAATCTACACCTTAAAGTGATGTTCTAATGAAAAATTAAATGTTTTAATTTGTTAATTTTGTTTCCCTTCTTGACTAATGGCCAGATTGCAAATGGTGCTCTAAAATACGTGCAAGCGAAAGGGGTTTATTGCGTCTGTTTGCACTCGCTGAGTGTTGCGCTTGTATTACAAGTTGAAAGTAAATGCTATCACTTGAGCGCAACTGAAGTTATCACTCATCGAGATAGCTTGTCCTCAAAGCTCTGATTAACTGTTTCACAAAAAAGAGTCACAAGACATATCAAAAATACATTACAAAGTACAGTTACACTTATAATAACACTAGCTAATACAAATTATTTTAAAAAATATTGCACAAACATATGAAGTTTCAGGTGTTAGAAAAAAGGCTGCAAAGGGCTTTACCATTTAGATACATACAAATGCACGTCTAATTTCTTAGATGTTATCCTTTTTAGTGTGGATAATAAAATAGGCACAAGAGGGTATAGGAAAGATACAGACACTAATGGGTTTCTGGATGCCCGAAGTGGGCATCATCCCAAGTGGATTGAAAATGTACCCTTTGGGCAGTTCCACAGGATCAGGAGGAACTGTAGTCGCTTAGAAGATTTTGAGGATGAAGCTGCAAGATTAAAGGGACGTTTTGAAGCTAAACACTTTAGACCAGACAATATTGAGAAAGCCTATTACAAGGTAAAGAGTTTAAATAGAAGCTATCTGGTTATGGGTAAAAATAACAAAAATATGACAGATAGGAAGTCACAAGTGCAGGACAAAAGCATTGATGATAGAAATAAGAGATGTCTCAGCTTTGTCACTACTTTTAATACAGGTTACACACAGGTCAAAAATATTTTTAGAAAACATTGGAATATACTTAAAAAGGATCCTTTGTTGAAAGATACTTTGTGGAAGTATCCAGAGGTAATTATCAAAAGGAATAAATGCATTAAAAACATTCTAGCTCCCAGTATAATTAGGGAGCCTAGTAGGGATAAGAGGAAAATGGGAATACCCCAACTACAGGGTTTCTTTAAATGTTTCAGAAAAAAATGTGTGTGCTGTAGTCATATACATCACTCGAAAGATTACAATAGAATTATTGGTAGAGATGACAAAGACAGATTAATTAAAATCAAAGGGAGGATTAATTGCAAATCAGATTAAGGTTGTATACATGCTGAAGTGCCAGACCCCGCTGAAATATATAGGAAGAAATAAGAGAATTTTGAAAGTAAGGAGCCTTAAACATATAAAGAATATAGAGGCACGGACTTTAAAAACCCCACTGATAAAACACTTCAAAAGTATACATAACAATGATCCCTCTCAGTTCTTCATTAAAGCAATTGAGCAGATACAGGTGGGACCTAGAGGTGGTAGTAGGATGCTAGAACTCAGGAAAAGGAAGACCTTTTGGATCCATGCTTTGAAAAGTCTGGATCCACAATGTCTAAATAAAGATATTGATCTGGCTGCTTTTTTGTAGTTAGAAACAGCCAGTGGAAAGTAGGAAATAATGCAAAAATACCGACAAGAGGTATGCTTCTGTTATCATAAGAAAATGGGGGCATAGATATATATGTGGGTACAGAGGATACAACTGCTAAAAATGTCAATAAGGACATGTGTGAATATGTACACAAGTAGATCCACATACAGAATGTATATATTATTCATTTGGAAAAACATGTGAGTGCACATGTATATAAATGGGCAAGTGATCATAGGAGACATAGGAATTGTGAGTGCATGTGCACATATGAGCATATACATAGGTGTGCATAGGTGTACATGTGCATGATATTTTGCGCAATATGTGTATATATATATATTTATATATATATATATATATATATATATATATATATATATATATATGGTATTAGGCTAAGATTAAGTTCAAGAATGGACAAGTATAAGTAAGGAAGTGCAAGTGAATTGATACCAGGGCCCCTATTTAAGAAAGTCTGGCGGACCTGATCCGACAGTGCAGATCAGGTCCGCCACCCCCTGCAGACTCGCGGCCAATGTGCCGCCAGCAGGGGGGTGTCAATCAACCCGATCGTACTCGATCGGGTTGATTTCCGGCGATGTCTGTCCGCCTGCTCAGAGCAGGAGGACAGGTTATGGAGCAGCGGTCTTTGTGACCGCTGCTTCATAACTGCTGTTTCTGGCGAGCCTGCAGGCTTGCCAGAAACACGGGGCATCAAGCTCCAATCAGAGCTTGATAGATAGGCCCCCAAGAATAAGTTAACTACATAAAAGAGTAAGTATAAACTAGTGAAGGGGCTGCAACTGGGAAACCAAAGATTGTTTACTGATATAATAGATTGCCCTTAGATTAGAACAATCTGAAAAGAAGAAACATCATCTTTTGCCCACAATAAAGATGGAGTTTCAGAAATAGGGCTGGACAATGACCGATGACACTTGTATGCTACAAATAGGAGGCTTAGGGGGGGCGTACCCTACCTCTGATGAAGCGACCAATTGCATCATGAAACGCGTCAGGCCACACCCCCTCACTAGCCGATAATTTTATAGAAGTGCTACAGCACAGTTTTATATCCCTCCAGCGCTGTTTGGAAATTTTAATGTGTACAAGTTTTCACAGGCTATAAGCTATAAGCTTGAATAGTAAGCTGCTGTGAAGACCTTTTGTTGTTTTTATACAGCTATTTTTATGTATGGTATATGCTTCTATGACAAGTGTATGAGAACTTGTATGAGCTTTTAAACTGAATAAAGCACACAATTTTTTGACTACATCAGTGTGCAAGCTAAATATCATTCCTCTGCCCACAAGAGCCCATCAAAACCCTCCCCTCCAATACAGATTACATATCCACCTTTCAAAGCGGTTTATCTTCTGCTGGGGAGGTGAGGACTGAATCCCAGGAGGGGAACGGATGCTGCAATAAGAAGAGGATTTAATTGCCTTCTTCAGTGGTTATTCACCACACAGAGCATTATCCATACCTCATAGGAGCTGAGGTGGAAGCACGTGAGTTTCCATTTGTCATTACTCTGCAGAAAAATAGCAAGTGTATATTGATATTCTACACCAGGAGGTTCCTTTTGGTGTGCGCCCTTCCCTTTTCTGTTCCAGATATATAGTATATATATATATATATATATATATATATATATATATATGTGTGTGTGTGTGTGTGTGTGTGTATACCAGTGTTTTTATATATTTATATGTTTACATATATATATACTGTATGTATATATATATATATATATATATATATACATATATAAACACATAAATAAATAAATATATAATTGTAACAGCGGGTGTTCCAGCACTCCGACCTTGGTAGGTAGTCCAGTACCTGGGTGCAATCCTCAAACAATATGCAAAACAAAGTTCAGAAATGAAGGGCACTCTCAGGGTTTGTGAAAATTGCGTGTCAGCAAAATATTTTCTTTTATTTTTCTTAGTAACAATATTTAATGGTCGACGTTTCGGCATTACGAAGAAGCCTTCATCAAGACGAGTCAAAACTCAAATCGGCTATCAGCCGTGCTCACCGAACCGGGAAAAAGTCTCATTTCTGAACTTTGTTTTATATATATATATATATATATAGATATAGATGTATAGATGCATATCTGTGCTTTGTAGCCCTTTATAGTCAGATGAAAACATTTAAAAGTATATTTATGCAATATTTATATTTAATAAAGTTTTAAACTGCGTATTTTTTGCTCTTGCAAATGGATAACATTCTTGCAAACCTGCTTCCACCTAGAAATCTAGAAAAAGGTAGGCTCCTGACTTTATATCACTGCTTTTCAACAAAAGATATGAACAGAACAAAGAAAATTTGATAATTCACGAAAATTAGAATGTTTAAAAATCGCCTGCTCTGTTGGAATCTTGAAAGAAAAATTTGGTGTTGCATATCTCTTTATTTGTATAGAAAAAAAATAGATACACTTTTCAAAGGAATTGTGATTGAACTATGTGTGTTTAACCCCTATAAACATTGCACTACCGGAACCTAGCTGAAGCCATCAATACACTTCTGTTGCTCCTCATCCTACCTATGCAAGTTTTTCAACAAACGATACTAAAAGAACAAAGTAAATTTGATAAAAGAAGTCAGTTGAGACATTCTTTAAATTTGTATGTTCTATCTGAATCAGGAAAAAAAACACATTGGATTTTATGTTCATTAACGTCACTGACACTTGCATTTTTGTATTGGTAAGTCATTTATTCAGATGTATTATGCAAACATTAGTATATTGTGCACTACAGTAATTATTTTGGATAGAGCAGATTGTAAGCTGTTTTTACACATTCATTTTCTACAGGTAATAGATGCAACATCGATTATGTTGGATACCACAAATGTGCCAAGCCCCTCTAGTGTTATACACTGTTCATGTTAATTTAATTGTACATAATGTAGGGTAAACTATTCATTAAACAAATTAATATCCAGAAGAACATGGAAATGTGAAATATTTACAGTAAATACACAGTTAAACACTTTATTAAATATGAATATTGCATACATGATTTTAAATGTTTTATATATATATATATATATATATATATATATATATATATATATATATATACAGTATATTATATATATATATATATATATATAATATATATATATATATATATATATATATATAAATATATATATATGTGTGTGTGTGTATGTATACCTATGTATTTATGTGTTTTTATATATCTGTAAATATCTGTATAAAAACATACATACATATGTACACACATATAAACACACTGTATATCTGTTAAAGGCTTATGTAAAATTCTGCTCAGGGACCACAACAAATTAAAGGATTACATTTTTGTAGTAGAATGTCCCTTTAAAAAATGCTTGTTTAACATTTTTAAAAGAGATTTAATCATTTCTTAATGTCAGGATGGAAACAGGGTGATGTGAATAATACTCCTATATCCCGCATTTGGAGAAAATATTTTAAAGGAATTATGCAGAAAGTAGAAAAAATTAAGAAAACAAATTTTTAAATATAAATATTTAAAACGGAAACAGAATATTATAAATAGCATTAACCCAGGAGAGTATTGTATTTGTCGAAAGTATCAAAAGTGTAGTGCAAATAACAACTGCCAGATTAGTTTGTAAGGCAATTCCCAATTTATAACATATGTTAAATCACAATTTTGGGATTTTAAAAGGATGCTAATCCAGGAAGCCCCAGCTAATAATAATGAGATCAAAATTCATAACAGCCATAATGGATAATTGTTAACTTAGAGGCCAATTATTTCCAAAATTATTGCCTCCATTTAGTCGGGTTGAGAATTTTTTTTTAATTATTATTATTGATCCCATGAAAATATTTTTCAATGAATTAAACATCTTTCTCAGATAGGCTTGTAGGTCACATAACCATTAACAGCTGCATATAGATTCTGTCTGTTTTAAACTAGAACCAGAGGTGGGTAAATTAAAGATTAATTTAGCAACTTAAGGCAGGAAATTGTGTTCATCTGGTAATGAGGTGGAGAGGCATACAGTGATACGGCTATTAGAGCCATGTACAAGTAAACAGATTCGTCCCAAAGGAAAACTGTGATGATTGTATTCCACTGTATAATTACTACAGACATGTGAAATTGCACTGAAGGGACCCATGAAATGAAATAAGAGGCTTCTTCTTAAGACTGGGGAATGACAAAGAATACCAACAAAGAAGAAAGATGGAGAACACAGGCATATAAATAACAATGGTTTGCATACAAACAGGATTCTAAAAGGGAATAACATTTAAAGAACTGTATGGAGACATTTCCAGAATGACATAATTTGTCATCATTTTTTCTCTCTTGTTATATAAGCACCTACATAATATACTTTTTCTTTGTGGCCCTCAAAACCTAAAATACTTACTATCTGCCCCATAATAGAAACATTTTGCCAACCCCTGTGTTTTAATCACAGTATTGCATTCATAGAATAATGTGGTTGATTCTAATCTTTATTTTTACCCCCCCCCCTATTTTCATTAGCAAGGTGATCACATTTAGATCACAGTACGAGTCAAACACAGCCAACATTGCTAACTCACACAACACTTTATTCCCATTTTCCCAATAACGACACTCAGAACTGTTGATAATGGATGCCAATAACAGAAATAACAGATGGGTGAAAGGAGTTAATGGAGTCTATGGGGCTGAATTATCATTGTGCGAGCAGACATGATCCAATATTGTGGATCATGTTCGCTGTACATCGATAAATGTTGACAGCATATGCTCTCGGCATTTATCATTACACCAGCAGTTCTTGTGAACTGCTGGTGCAATACCGCCCCCTGCAGATTCGTGGCCAATCGGCCGCTAGCAGGGGATGTCAATCAACCCTATCGTATTCGATCGGGTTGATTTCTGGCGATGTCTGTCCGCCGCCTCAGAGCAGGCGGACAGTATACGGAGCTGCAGTCTTTAGTCTGTTTCATAACTTGTGTTTCCGGCGAGCTTGAAGGCTCACCAGAAACACGGGGCATCAAGCTCCATACGGAGCTTGATAAATATGCCCCAATGTGTGTGTGTGTTTAGCAATTGCATGATAAAAAAGGTATCTCTCTAGAGATAACTAAATAGGGGGCGCTCTAATATGCAGACAGTATATTATAGTGATATCAAATCCTACATGAACCAAGATATAGAACAAGGTAAACAAATAGACAAAGAAAATAACAATAACAAAAAGTCTACAGGGTGTAATCAGTCCCAATAGATAATCCAAACCAGAGGAGATATAGGGATGGATCAGTCACAGGATATGATCAAAGGATATAGTCAGCAGCTGCACTCTCATCACATCAGCTAGGCAAGACGTCTATGCAGAAGAGAAAGAAAACAAATAGAGGCGCTTGTGTGTACCAATAGAAACAATGAAACTGAGTAAATTCGCCCACCCACAGGGTACTCACATTTTATTGGAGCACTCAGACAGTACTATTAGACGTGGACTGGGTACTCACCAGCAACCCAGCTTGCTGAAACATCCAGCGTATCACCAGGAACACCTTGGAATCTCCCTTCTCAAACTGGATAACAGGCTGCCAAGCAGGGCAGCTCCACAGGTCAGGACAAGTGGTACTAGTGATACCAGGGACTCCCACACAGAGCAGGAAACAATCCCAATGTAGATGATAGATGGAAGGTGATGGAATTGGTGGTAATGATCAGTAGCAGTTCCAATATCAAGTCAAAAATTTGATTTATTAAAACATTAAAAAAAGATTAAAAACAGGAACAAAAAGGTAGGGCATGCATAACCCTCCATATTAACATGTGATGCATTTCTCAGCTGCAGTGCTGTTTCATCAGGCATATAAGGGCATACTGATAATAGCTCTCATATATATATAATACACACACCAAACTTACCAATCATGTCAATTATACAACACATGAGGTTCTCCAGCCAAGGGGAGGTTCCTCAGTTAGTTAACCCTTCATTTATGGCATATACTTCTCACATTTTTTAAATAATAATAAATAAATATGTGTGTATATACACACTCTTTATCTCAAATATAATGCTGTGTAGTGAAAATTATTATACCGTATTTTGAGAATACTTCAATTTAAATGAGTTTGCATAAAATCAAACCGATTTCCATTAAACAGGAGGGGAACGAACAAGTGGTTATATATCATATATAAATCAATACATGGGATTGATGTGAGGTTTTTTTGCTGTGTCGAGGTAGATGGAAACTAAGATGCACAACTAGATACTAATGTGTGTAAATTGTATCCCAAAGATTATATACAAACATGTTTTTTCATCCGTAGTTAACATACTGGTATTGGGGGTGACGTGGGCGCACCTACTGCCAATCGAATTCCTTTCCGTGTGACCCAGCCTACTAGAGGTGACGTAGGCGCACCTACTGCAAATAGAATTCATTTCCGTGTGACTCTTGCCTAGAAAGCTTCATATGGCTATGTGACAACATACTAGGAAGGGGGGGGCGTGTGAAAGTATCAAAGATGCTAGTGGTTATTGTCAAAACCAATGTGAAAATAGGGGGGGGGGTGTTATATCTCGACCCTACTATTTGTGGACTCATACCAACCACGGAACACAATATAACCTATCAAAAAATCGAGATAAGAAGTAAACAAAGGACCAATATCGAACATTAAATAAATGTCCCGTAACTACAACGATCATCACAATAATTAAAGCAAAATAAACCGCTGTGAAATACAAAGATATAGACTCGCTCAAATATTAAAATATATGACTAACAAGGGGATAGTATAATTACCATAAAAAACTACGTGATGCGAGACAAGAGAATTCGTACAGCCCATCATAAGACTGTCCTAATGACAGGTGATAAAACCTCACATCGATCCCCTGTATTGATTTATAACCAATTGTTCGTTCACCTCCTGTTTAATGGAAATCGGTTTGATTTTATGCAAACTCATTTAAATTGAAGTATTCTCAAAATACAGTCTAATATTTTCACTACACAGCATTATATTTGAGGTAAAGAGTGTGTATATACACATATATTCATTTATTATTATTTCAAAAATGTGAAGTATATGCCATAAATGAAGGGTTAACTAACTGAGGAACCTCCCCTTGGGCTGGAGACCTCAGGTGTTTCTTATATTGTAACAGTCCCTGGTATCACTAGCACCACTTGTCCTGACCTGTGGAGCTGCCCTGCTTGGCAGCCTGTTATCCAGTTTGAGAAGAGAGAGTCCAAGGTGTTCCTGGTGATACGCTGGATGTTTCAGGCAAGCTGGGTTGCTGTTGAGTACCCAGTCCGCGTCTAATAGCACTGTCTGAGTGCTCCAATAAAATTGTATTACCCTGTGGTGGGCGAATTTTACTCATTTTCATTGTTTCTATTGTACACACAAGCACCCTCTCTTTGTTTTCTTTCCCTTAGCAATTGCATAGAGTATTTCAAATGATGAGTGTTAAACAATTTGAATGCTATTTGTTTAAATCAATTATGTTTTTCTTAAACTTTTAATCTGTACAAATTATTTTTAATTAATTAAGAAAATCTTGTTTTCTGTTGAGGTGATATTATCATCTAAAATAGATTTCTATAAAAAGAAAGTGGCCGCAACTCATCTCATCTTCTAAACGAGATTGGTGATCACACTGTTTATCGTGAAACAGCTAAATAACAAGGTTTTAAAGATGGGCTAAAGTTGCAGAACTCATCCGTACAGACCACAATTTCAAAAAACACACTTCTACAGAGGGTGCTCTTATGTCACTAACAACAATAGACAGTGCTGTATGTAACTTACAATCATAGAGGGCACTGTATATCATTAACAACAAATAGAGGGTGCTGTATATCACTAACAACCAATAGAGGGCGCTGTATATCACTAACAACCAATAGAGGGCACTGTATATCACTAACAACCAATATAGGGTGCTGTATATCACTAACAACCAATAGAGGGTGCTGTATATCACTAACAACCAATAGAGGGTGCTGTTATGTAACTAACAGCCAATATAGGGCCCTGTATATCACTAACAACCAATAGAGGGCGCTGTATATCACTAACAATATACAGTATAATATACAATATACAGTTTTATACAGCACCCCTCTCTATGGTTGTTAGTGATATACAGCGCCCTCTAATTGGTTGTTAGTAACATGCAGCGCCCTCTATTAGCTGTTAGTGATATACAGCGCCCTCTATTGGTGGTTATTTATATACAGCGCCTCTATTGGTTGTTAGTTACATACAGCACCCTCTATTGGTTGTTAGTGATATACAGCGACCCTCTATTAATTGTTAGTGATATTCAGCGCCCTCTATTGGTTGTTAGTTACATACAGCACCCTCTATTGGTTGTTAGTGAATATACAGCACCCCTCTATTAATTGTTAGTGATATACAGTGCCCTCTATTGGTTGTTCAGTCATATACAGCACCCTCTATTGGTTAATATTTATATACAGCGCCCACTCTATTCTGTTATTAGTTATATACAGCACCCTCTATTGGTTATTTTAGTTATATACAGCGCCCCTCTATGGCTACTAAGATATATACAGTGCTTTCTATTGTGACCAGAGGGATAGGGACAGAGGGACCGGGATAGAGGGAAAGGGACAGAGGGATAAGGATAGGACAGGGACAAAGGGATAGGGACAGAGGGATAGGGATAGAGGGACAGATGAATAGGGACATAGGGATAGGGACAGGGATAGAGGGACAGCGGGATAGGGACAGAGGGATAGGGACAGGGATAGAGGGACAAAGGGATAGGGACAGAGGGATAGGGACAGGGATAGAGGGACAGAGGAAGAGGGACAGGGACAAAGGGATAGGGACAGAGGAATAGGGACAGGGATAGAGGGATAGATGGATAGGGATAGATGGACCTCACTTTAAAAAAATAGACTGCCCTCTGGGCAGGCTTATCACCTAGTATGAAATGAACCAAAGATAGTAAGGTTGTGATTGTTTAATACCATTTATCAATGTTGCGGTCATGATTTCCATTTTATTATGGATCTTGTTAGCTGAATGAGTTATCATGTATGTCTATTAAATACATATACATATGTCAATGTCTACCCCCCACTACTGAGGGACTATACAATAGTGGTGAATATCAGTTAAATAAATATACAACATATATTCATACATACATCTAAAATGGCATCTGTGACCGTTTCAAAGTGTATTGCACATGCACAAAATAATAGAATTATCCAAATCACCTCACAATACATGTAAACATGTGGAAAATGCCAGTTTTGCACTTTATCAATAACCTTTATCAATAACCTAGATTACAAGTGGAGCACTACTTATAGCTCAGGGTAAGCAATCCATAGTGTGACCCTGAACTAAGAATAGCAAACAGTCTGGTATGACAAGTGAATGGTAAAAGATAATTACCACAGAATGTTATTGTGCCCTACATTTTTAGAGTGCCCTTTACTTACAATGAATAGAGCAATGCACTATTATAGTTCATATTACAAGTGGTGAGTTATGTGTTGCACTCAAGCACAACACATAATAGCGCTGAAAGACTGGAGACCTACAGTAAAATTTTAGGGCTAGAATAAAAGCAGAACAAAACATGTAAAATATAATAAAATAAAGTAATTCACACAGATATATGAAAAGTAGGAGTTTATTATTGATGAAAATGTTTAAACATTGATTAAAAGTGATATGGTATATTACAAGATG